>NC_084801.1:75077771-75380001 GCF_963169125.1 Humulus lupulus
CATCTTGTGCTCTGCCTCATTACTGGCCTCCCTGGCATATCTTTCTCGCCCCTTCCTTGACTCGCCCCCGAATCCTAGTCCTCCAAAGATGGTCCTGACCTCTCCCTGTACTTCTAGGGCCACCTCTCGCGCCCGCGGTGGGGATGCTCCTTCTTCTGGCCTTTGGCTCTCCTTGTGCACATATCTGCCCAAATGTCCCCTGCGGATGAGCTCCTCGATTTCCCTTTCAAACGGTTGCATTCCGCGGTGGTGTGGCCGATATCTATGTGATACTGGCAATACTTGCCGGGGTCTCTTTTATACCGGTCTTTTTTCATTGGCGGGGGCCTTCTGAAAGGGACGTGGTTTTCATTCATAACAAAAATATGCTCTCTCGCATGGGTGAGGTCAGTATAAAAGGTGTAGGGGCCCTGTCCGCGCTCATCAGAGCGTTGATGCTTCCGGGGTCGATCATCTCTTGTTCCCTCATTCACCCTCTTCTTCTTTGCACCACTTTGGCTTTCTTGGATTGAAGGTTTTGGTGGTGACTGGACTTTTCCAGCTTTGAGGCTTTCATGACCATCCTCCACGCGAATATACTTTTGCTCTTGCTCATAGAAATCATCGAAGTCTGTGACCTCCCCTCTTGAGCATGTTATCCCATAACTTGCTTCCCGGGCGCACTCCAGCTGTGATGGCCATTTTCAGCTCTCTGCGGATCAAGCTCCCTACTTTAGCTGCCTCCATATTGAATTTGTTAATGTAGCTCTTCAGACTCTCATTTTCTCCTTGCTTCACGTTGGCGAGGCTGGTGCCTGGCATCGTGTAGTCTCGCACGACGTGGAGTTGCTGGAGGAATATATCAGAAAACTGTTGCCAAGATCTGATGGACCTAGGTCTAAGTCTTTTGAACCATTTGTACGCAGGTCCTTTCAATGTGACACCAAAGCAATGGCATCTGGCCTCGCTACTAATTCCCCTCAGCTTCACCAAGTCGTTAAATGCATCCAGATGGTATTTCGAATCTGTGCTTCCTTCATAGGGGGTCATATGGGGCTCATTGAAGTTGGCCGGGAGCCGGATGACTTAGATCTCCTTGATGAAGGGCGACTAATGGTTGAACTCATCCTCAAAGGCTTGACCTCCAGAGGCGGTGATGATTTTGCTTCGTAGGCTCCTTATTTCTATGTCCAGGTCTTGCCTCCTTTTGTTCAAGGAGTCTCTCAGCGTGGATTGGTTAGGATCCCCCTTTCCTTTGCCGTCCTGGGGCGCCATAGGGGGTGTGGTCCTTTTACCCACCCTCTTTTTGTTCAGTTCTTCTCGTAAATCTGAGGGTGTTCTCTTTGAGGTGACCTCGACATCGTTACGAGGGGTAGCGTTGGTCTTCGGCTCTGGCCCCTGGGGCTGCTTCAGTTTTCTAGGACATTCGTGCTGCTTTGTCCGGGGGGTGTTACTAGTGGAGAGTCGGGTCCTTCCGTCATCTATTGGGATGGTGGTTTCTACCCCCTCCTGGCCTCTCTCTTTCCGCTTAGGGAGTGTCACGTTTGATCTCCCTTGCAACAGGCCATGTAGCACCTCTTACATGTTTTCCAGGGTGGTTTCTAGCCTCTGATTCTTGCGGTGAAGTTTTCGTATCTCCTCTTCGTAGAATTGGGACTTAGAACTCGAGCTAATGGAGTGGACCCGAGGTTGCTTGTCAGCCCGGCGAGTCGATGGGCCTTGATCCTGCTGACCGGAGTTTGGCACCTGCGGCGGCCTTGGTGGCAGGAACTCACTGGCACCCCTTGCTAGGGCAGTCGCCGGCCTTGGACGATCCTCCTCAGGTGGGACTGCCGGGGACGAGGCCTCCCTTTCATCTCCATGAACCTCAGGCTCCTTTGGGGCCTCCACGTTTGCAGGTGGAGGAGGATCCCTCATGGAGGCTTTTAGCTGATCTCCGTCAAGATGGACCTCCACCTCGCGCGGCTCTCTCAACCGTTTCGAACTTCACGGCATCTTTTTCTTATCGGAATCGACGGAAGAACAGTGGCTTGCAATCTATTCTTCCCACAGACGGCGCAAAACTGTTGACGGTGAGAACTCATCAACAAAGAGCTTATCAATGAAGAACTTCAAAAACCTAAAGAGAAACTTTGATAATACGCGGCAAAAGAAAATGGTGAAAACAACTTGTATTGCTTATGGTATGGTGCTACAGTGTTTTTTCCAACCCCCCTCCAAGTGGAAGTGGGGTTCTTCTTATAGTCGGCTCTAATGGCCGCTAAGTACATTATGGTATAGGGGACCAGATGGTATATGAGTACACAGTCAGGAGAGTGGCCTCAGGGGTAGTGGTGTCGGCTCCAGTACATGGTCAGAGTTCGTTGGGATGTCTCCACTACTTCCTGAGTACGAGTGCCAGAGATTGCCTGGTGTGGATCAAAACAAGTACTTCACTCATACGGCCACTACTTATCTGGCATGGGCTTAGTGTCTGTACTTCTTCTGACTTGGTGTGAATCGCTATGAGGCCCTTCCAATTCTCCCTTATTGGTGTGCTAGAAAAATCCATGATTTTACCTCTTGTTGGACTTATGGTAAGAGTGGTGCCCAGTGGTTGGCGTTAATCTTAAGGGGCGAGATAAGACCCCTCTAGTGAGGCCAATTTTGGGACGTGACCCCTTGTTGTGCGGATGGGGCCTGGTAAGGCCGAGTGCACCAAGAGGAGGCATGATGCGAGGCTTCACGGAACGCCTCTAGCGAGACGTGGCTGCTGGGCGCGAGGCGGAACACCTGGCCCCACCGAGTGGTGGCATGCGGCCTTCGCGAGAGGCCTCCAGCGAGGCGTGGCTGCTGGGAGTGAGACGCCTCTAGCGAGGCATGGCTGCTGGGTGCGCGGGGCCTCCAGCGAGGCGTGGTTGCTGGGTGCGAGGCCCTCGCGAGACGCCCTTCGCGAGGCGGAGCATCTCGACGTGCTGCCTTCGCGAGACGCCTCCAGTGAGGCATGGTTGATGGGCGCGAGGCGCCTCCATCGAGGCGTGGCTGCTGGGAACGAGGCCCTCGTGAGATGCCTTTCACGAGGCGGAGCATTTGGGCACGCGGCCTTCGCGAGACGCCTCCAGCGAAGCGTGACGGCTGGACGCGAGGCACTTGTGAGACGCCCCTCGTGAGGCGAAGCATCTTTGCACACGGAGTTGTGGCGCGCTACCTTCGCGAGACGCCTCCAGTGAGGCATGGCCGCTAGGCATGAGGCCCTCACGAGACGCCCCTTGCGAGGCCTGCATTTAGGCATTTAGGGAACTTTAATGGGTGCCTTGGACCTTTCACAAGTATGGAATCTTGAGCGTCTACATATTCTAAGGCTAAAATCTCCAGGCAGGTCACAACTTGGCTTAGTGCATCACGATTTGCCCCCAAATCAGAGAGCATGTACCCAAGCCAAAGGGGAGGCGGGCCACGACTTGCCCCATAGGGTCGTAGCGCGCCCCCAAGTCAGAGGCCAACCAATTCCTTTCTGGGCACACGTGTTGCGGCGCCAATTTCCCTCGCACCAATTTTGAACCTAGAAATTATGGTTTCTCTCCAACCATTTCCAGCCAATTTCCCTCAAAATTCAAATCCAACAAGCCTCCCAATTAGAACCAAACCCAACCACGAGTTAAATATTAAATCACATACTTTAAACATAAAATTCCTAACAATTATACTAGAATCAATACCCCAATTCAATAGCAATTCACACTCTCACTAGCACCCAAATTCAACTCAGAACCAACTAACAAAACCAGACCTTAAGCAATCTTAATCCTAAACATATATCCAACATAATTCAGATATTCTAATTAGAATTCTTACCTTAAGTGGCCACCAAATTCCTTCAATTTTTCTGACTATTTCCAGCTTGATCACCCAAATTTCCTTATGTTTTTCCCTTAGCTTCAAGCCCCCATTTCCAGAGTTTGGTTCCCCAAGTTTCTTAGCTAAAACTCAGCGAAACACCATGCTTGCATCTCCTCAATCTTCAAGCTCCACATAGTTTCACAAGGGAGAGTGAAAAAGAGAAATCATGAGAGAGAGATGAGTGAGAGAGCTGAACCTTCCTTCAATTTCTAATTACCTCTACTTCCAACATTTCTGAACATATCCCTTAGTTTCTGAGCAAAAGACCTTGTTACCCTCCTAAACATACTAATCTTCCAAGGGTACTTAAAGGGTAATATAGTCATTTCGCCTCCCAATTCCTACTAATTCCTTGAGTGTTCCTACCATTAACGAATTAATCTCGTCATCCCATTTAATTACCAATTATTGATTTAGTATCTAATAATTCCCAAGATATCATCTAAATTCCCAAAAAAATACCCCTAGGCCTCTCCCGAGCTGGGTATTAGTCCCTGCTATGACTATTTCTCTAATCCGCTAACTAGGACCGTCTCAATCCATACACTATAAATATATCCACATAATAATGTGGTCTCAACAATTTATCACATAAAATCACATTTATAGCCCCAACGGGCCAAAGATACAAATATGCCCTTAAAAGCTATAAAGGGCGCACATGCATATCTAATACTCATAAACATGCATGCCACATAGTCATATAATAATATAATCAGGCATGCTACATAATCATGCATTTAATCATTTAATCACACATATACCAATTATGCCCTCCTAGCACGCTAATCAAGGCCCTTAAGTCTTATTAGCAATTTTGGGTTGTTACACATCCCCATCTAGATATTCTCAGCTATAGCTATATTCATATTCATAATATATTCATATAAGGGGTTTAAGCCCCAATCACAACTCGGGTGCAGTTTTCTTATCTCAATTCTCAAGCAGCTAGCAAATGGCAGTCTCGAGCATGATCTCTAATCTTGAGCCCTTGCAGTATAACCTAGTCACAAGGCGATAATGGATAACCATTAAAATCCTAAACCAATTAAAAGCTTTTGAATAATATACGAGCCCCCGAGACCTCGGATTCTACTAAACTCGGTAGTAGAATTCATCAAGCGCTTAGATTTAGGTTGCCTATACGGGCCATGACCTGGCCCTGAGGGTAGTGGTGCGGCTATGAGACAGAAATACCCCAGCCTCCTAGGGTCACGCGAGCCGTGGCGCCCATGAATAGGGTAGCGGCGTGCCCCCACAAACCTAGAAAACCCAGCTTATTTCTTCATTTTCTTCGAGGTAAACCCTCCAAAATTCATCCTAGACCTAACCTAAAACTAGAATTAAGCCTCTCAAACATTCCCAAATACAATAAACATCATAACCACACTAATAGCTAAGCTAAAACTCCATCACAACCCAAAATCCAAGCCTAGAGTTAGAACTTAAGAACACCAAAACCAAGCTTAGAATTCAATCAAGAACAGGGAACTTCACTTACCCCTACTGCAGACTATGTCCCTAAGTTAATTCTTTAGTGATCCTAGATCTAGTTCCTTAGTCCCCAAGCTTCCAATCTTCAACCTTTGGCACCAATCCTCCAAGAACCCCACTAGCTTCAATGCACACTAAGGGGAGAGGCAAACCGACTAAGGAGAGAGAGAGATAGGGGTTATGCCTTGTTTCCTTGTGTCTACAGGCTTCTAGTGCCTAATTAATCCTAAGGCAAGTATATTTTCTTACTCAAAACACTATAATGCCCCTTAGTACACCATTTATCTTCTAATGCCCCCGGGGGAAAAAACGTCATTAAGCCCCTTCCCCGCTAATCCTCAAATTATCTTCTAAATTCCCAATTAATTTTGACATGCCCAATTAATCACCAAAAAATTTACGTTAACCAATAAATCCTAAATACGCACTAAGTCCCCAAAATACCCCTAGGCTCGCCCCGAGCCGGGTATTGGACCTCGTTGTGACTATTCTGCTAATCCGCTCACTAGGATCGCCTCGAGCCGAATATTGCAAATATATCTACATAATAATGTTGTCTCAATCATTTACGCACATATAATCACATTTATGCCCGCAACAGGCCAATATTACAAATATGCCATTATTATCAAGAATGAGCTCACATGCATATTTAATACACATAAACATGAATTTAAATCCATATTATCTTATAAATCATGTATGCCACATAGTCACACATTTATTAACTTAATTCAATGTGCATATCACATTATGCCCTCTAGGCACTGTAATGAAGGCACTTTGCCTTAATAGTAAATTCGGGTCGTTGCACTGGCCCCACCGCCATCTCCAGAAAACTGGCAATATGTGCTTGCATATATGCAAGCTATGTTACAAACGAAAGAAGATGAGATTCACCTCTTGAGACAGCAACAAGTTCTAGCATGGAACCTACAGCCCACAGTACCAGCAATGTCACAGCCAGAGGTACCAGTAGTAGTACAGCCCCAGACAGGGGGAGATCGATGGGAACCCCTGTATGAGAGGTTTAGGAAACAACACCCTCCAATTTTTTAGGGCAGCTCAGACCCACTGAAGGCTGAGCAATGGATGACTATGATAACCACCATCCTGTATTTCATGAGGGTAGGTGGTATTGAGAGAGTGGCATGTGCCACTTACATGTTTATGGAGGATGCCCGAATATGGTGGGAGATAGTATCCCGAACCAAGGTGGTGAATACTTTGGAATGGGAGGAATTCAGAATTCTGTTCACCGAGAAATACTGTATTGATGCAGTTAAAGCTGTAAAGGTTGAAGAGTTCAGTAAGATACTTCAGGGCAACATCACAATGACTAAATATGCCTAGAAGTTTGATAGATTGGAAAAGTTTATCAGGAATCTGGTGCCCACTGATGGGACCATGAGAGAGAGGTTCCTCTAAGGGCTACAGCCTATGATAGCTAGGGATGTTTGTATTACTACTGTGCTAGGATTAATTACCTATGCTCAGGTTGTGGAGAAGGCGTTGATAGCTGAGAGCACATAAAACAATATCTAGAGTGAGAATGCAGCAAGAAGAGATTCTAGGAGGTTGGGACCTCCATTTCCAGGCTTTGGTATGGCCAGAGGCCCTAGTGACCAAAAGAGAAAGACTTCAGCTACAGTTTCAACTCCAGGGCCAGATAAGAGGCCACAGGGCATACAGATAGGCTGTCAGGGTGGCGGTGAGACCTGGAAGGCATTCGCATAGTGTACTCGGTGTATGAGGCACCATATTGGGGATTTTCGAGAGAATTCCTTCTTCATCTGCGGAAGTGTGGGACACTTGAAGAAGGACTGCCCAAAAGCTAGAATGGAAGAGTAGAATAAGGTTGACAGCCTAACGCCAGCTCGAGTGTTCACCTTGACCCAGGTAGAGGCCGAGGCTAGTCCCTCGGTGGTTATAGGTCAGCTTTCTAATGTTGTGACCCTTTATACTATTTTGATTTTTTCGGGTGCTACGCACTCTTTTGTTGCTAGTAGGGTTATAGATGGATTGTGCAGACTGGCTTTTATCCTATGTGGTTTAGTACTATGTTGCCTACTGGGGAGTTAGTGATTTCCATGAGTTGGGTTAGATCACTACCAGTGACAGTGGATGGCAGGGAGTTGTCAGTTGACTTGGTAGAGTTGGTTATGACTGATTTTGATATAATTTTGGGTATGGACAGGTTAGAGAAGTGTGGGGAAACGATAGATTGTAAGAAGAAAATGGAAACCTTTGAGCCAGAGGGTGAGGACCCCTTTGTATTCGTTGGCACTATGCATGGACCTCGTATACCTATGATATCTGTACTTAGAGCTAGAGACCTATTGCATGGGGGATGCATTGGGTTCTTAGCTAGTGTGGTGGGTACCACTCAGATTGTGCCAGTGGAACTAGGACAGACAAGATTAGTTTGTGAATTTCTGGATGTGTTTCCAAAAGATCTGCCAAGGTTATCTCCACAGGGAGATAGAGTTTGTGATTGAATTGGCGCCAGGGACAGAGCCAGTGTCTAGGCATCTTAAAGGATGGCTCTAGCTTAGCTGAAGGAACTAAAGGTTCAATTACATGAATTGCTAGACTTGGGTTTTATTAGGCCCAGTTTCTCGCTATGGGGCGCACCAATTCTCTTTATGAAGAAGAAAAATGGTTCTCTGAGGATGTGTATTGATATTAGAAAACTAAACAAGTTGACTATCAAGAACAGGTATCCTCTACCAAGGATGATGACTTGTTTGATCAGTTACAGGGTAGGACGCTACTCTACAAGATAGATATTTGATCTAGTTATCACTAGCTAAGGATCGGGGAGGAGGATATACCAAAGACAGTTTTTAGCACCAGGTACGGGCATTATGAGTTTTTGGCAATGTCATTTAGACTGAATAATGCCCTAACAACATTTATGGATCTGATGAACAAGGTGTTCAAAGATTACTTGGAACAGTTTGTGATCGTCTTTATTGACAATATACCGGTATACTCCCAGTTAGAGACAGAGCATGAGTAGCACCTCGAATTGGTACTAAAGAGGCTGGGAGAACACAGGATATTAACGAAATTCAAGAACTGCGAGTTTTGGTTGCCACCAGTGACTTTCATAGGTTACATAGTATGTAAGGAAGGGATTATGGTGGTTCCAACAAAGATTGAGGTGGTCAGAGATTGGCCAAGGCCGAAGAATGCTTCAGAGATCTGAAGTTTCTTGGGATTGGCAGGATATTACAGACACTTTGTGGAAGGGTTTTCCAAGATTGTGTCATCGTTGACAAAGTTGATACGCAAGAATTAGAGGTTCATATGGCCAGACAGGTGTGAAGACAGTTTCTAGAGACTGAAGAAGAGTTTGATCACCGTACCAGTTCTAACTCTTCCTATAGATAATGACAAGTTTGTTCTTTATTGTGACGCCTCAAGGCAGGGCTTAGGTTGTGTCCTTATTTAGACAGGGAAGGTGATAGCCTATGCATCATGACAACTGAATGAGTATGAAAAGAGATACCCCACACATGATTTGGAACCTGTAGTAGTGGCTTTTTCACTCAAGGTGTGGAGGAACTACTTATATGGTGAGAACTATGAGATATACAAGGATCACAAAATTTTGAAATACTTCCTCACCTAGAAGGATTTGAATATGAGTCAAAAACATTAGTTAGAGCTGGTGAAGGATTATGATTGAGAAATTCTCTACCACCCAAAAAAGGCCAACGTGGTAGCTGACGCCTTAAGCCGAAAGGGTCCGGGACTGTTCTATAGTGCCTAGCAGATATCCAGGGAGGTCGCTGAAGATATGACTAGAGTAGGAATTGAGCTAGTGGTGGGCCTGTTAGCCAACATCACCCTAAAGTCCACTCTTTTGGAGAGGATGAAGGAGAAGAAATTAAGTGACCCACAATTGAGAAAGATCAGAGGGGATACACTAGCTGAAGTAGCTAAGGACTACACAGTATCAGACATGGGCATATTGAGACACAAGGATCAGATCTGCTTTCTGATGGACACTGGAATCAGATGGGAGATTCTGGATGAATCTTATACTACCCCTTATTCTCTACATCTAGTCACCACAAAGATGTACCAGGATCTTAAAGTTTTATACTGGTGGCCCGGGATGAAGAAGGACGTGACTGAGTATGTGGCAAGGTGCCTGACCTGTCAGTAGGTCAAGGTGGAGCATTAGAGACTAGCAGGATTGTTGCAGCCTCTAGATATCCTAGAGTAGAAGTGGGTGGACATCATGATAGATTTCGTGGTAGGATTGCCCAGGAAAGTGGGCCGGCATGATTCAATCTGGGTCATCTTGGATCGTTATTCGAAATCAGCTCACTTTCTACCAGTGAGGACGAATGACATGATTTACCAGTATGCAAATATCTATGTGAGAGAGATAGTTCGCCTTCATGGGACTCCCAGGTCTATCGTGTTTGATAGGGACCCCATCCTTACTTCCAAGTTTTGGGGAAGTTTGTAGAGGGTGATGGGTACACAGCTGAAGTTCAGTACAATTATCATCATCAGACCGATGGTCAGTCTGAGAGGACTATCCAGATATTAGAGGACATGTTGAGAGCATGTGTATTGGACTTTGAAGGGTCTTGGAGTAAATATTTGCCTCTGATAGAGTTTTCCTATAATAACAGTTACTAGTCGACTATTGGAGTGGCACCTTATGAGATGCTATATGGTAGGAAGTGAAGATTGCCCATTCACTTGGATGATATCAGTGAAAGAAAATATTTGGGTCTTGAGGCAGTTCAGAGGACCACTGTGGCTATTGAAAATATTAGAAATATCCCTTATTTTGTCGCTTAGGCCGTCTAGTTGTAACATTTTATTTGTATACACCCTTTTAAATGTTTGTTTGTAATATTTTGGGATCCATTTATGTATGAAATTTTTAAATGAAAAGTCAACAATTCCTTTGACCAAATTTTTTAACCCTAACCCTTGACATTAACCTTAGTTACATGTTTATAACCAAATGACTTGGTTAGCAAGTCTGACACTATTTAAAGCACACAGCTTGTACGCCCTGGTTTTCCCACGGGCTGATTAGAAGGTCGTGATTCGGATTAATCAAGTTTAGTCCAAGACGCCCACAGACCGAGGATATTAGCTCGCCCAAATTGCCCAGAATCAGAAGGCCGAAGGTCAGATCAGGGGAGAAGCTCGTCGAGCTTCTCCTGGCACGGGCTGCCCACGAAGCTCTGACCCTCTACGAAGTCAACACACACAAGATAAACGTGCATATATCTGACATCACGTGTCCGATATCCCCCTGACTTCTCGGACACGCAGCAAGAACGTGCGTATCAGACACCCACAGCTGGATTGGGCCGTGCGGCCCATTCTCTCCTTCCATGCTGATTAGACCACACTTATGTGTCAAGTTTAGGAATTAATCATGAATGTCAAAGAGTTGATATGACAAATGGTAAGGTCACGGCATGACCTCCCTACCAACTTCTAGGTGCCTTCTCCTATAAATATGGAGACCCTGGGAGTTGATAGGGGTTGGGAAAAATAGTCTTTGAAGAACTATATACTGTGTAAACCAAATACCCAGAAGATATCAATAATATTGAGTAGTGGAATAGAAGGATTTTAACCTTCGAACCACTTAAAAAAAGTGTCTCGAGTCACCTAGTTCATCCTATAAGATTTCATACCTGTGACGGTTCTACTTTCAGTACTAATCCCTTTCTCTTCTCTTAATTACCTATTGGCGAAGAACTGCGTCAACAATTTGGTGCTTTCATTGAGAGCAAGTTCGATTAGTACTACCACCAACATCCAACTATGGTGACTACCCAATCCAGACATTGCAACGAGACAAAACAGCAGGATGGGCAGGAGGCCCACCATGTTGCCATTCCTGATGAGCAAATTCCTGAAGTCCAGTAGAGACCAGGAAAGCAGCCGGCAGGCCAAGACGACACTGGTAGTTCAGCGCCCCGGCCGCCTAATCCGGACCCATGTTATTATACTGCGGTGGAGATGGAGAATGCTCAGCTGAGGAGCCAGTTAGCAGCCGCTGGTCAGCAAATCCGGGATATTCTGGACCGACTACCCCCTCTCGTAACCAACGTTAACGTTGGAGAGAGGCAAGGTGAGGCTCCTAAGTCTCGCCGAGGTAATCGATCCAGGCGTAGCCGTTCGGATAGGCTCCCTGCAGCCAACTCCACCCCTTCATCACACCATCAGGAGGCAAACTTCAGGGAAGTGCCTAGAACCGGACAGCAGCAATGCAGCCGTTCGGTTAGGACGTCAACTCCTAGCTCTCAGCCTTCCTCGAGGACGCCCAAGAGAGATCGAGGAAATTCCCGAAGAAGAGCCGGGGAGGGCCAGCGACGACAGCCCGTCCCCGAAGACCGTCATGCGCCTCATCCAGCTCGCCCAGAACGAGATCAGCAAGCTGGCAGGGCCGAGAGGCCCCCACCAAATTTGATTCGTCCAGATGGAACTAGGATCGCCTCCCCAATCAGGCATCCTCCTTCTCCAATCAGACATCCGTCTCCTCAGCCCGTCCGGGACATCCTGGCCTACGGGGGTAGTAGGGGAGACCCGCCGTCAGCTGGGCTTTCCCGGCGCAGCAGGGTGCCAGGGGTAGGATCAGGTCGTAGCCGCCAAAGACGCACCCCGAGCCTGTCCAGCAGGAGTCACTGGACCGGTAGTCGATGGAGTAATCTCTCGGGAGGAGACCTGCGTTAGCAACTAAGTTCGGCATAGAGTCACCAGACTACCAGGGAGGCGACCTTCGAGACCGCCTCAATTCTCACAGAGAAGATCGAGTTAGGGATGGTAGCCAGGCCCGCTCAGTGGGAGCCCGATCCAAAGTACGTAACGGAGGGAATGTCCCAAATAACCTGTCTCAAGATAGGAGGGGCAACAACCCACCTAATATGTACAACGGGTCCGGAGCTGTTGAACAGCACCGGAATAACCCAGGATCTCAGGACAAAACCCTAGAGCGCCTAACTCAAATGGAGGAACTGATGAAGAAGCTCCTATCGGAAAAAGAAAAAGACGAATATGATTCAGGGGACGAGATGGAACTCTTCGCCCCCAATATAGCGGCAACGGCATACCCTTCTGGCTTTCGTATACCCCACTTGTCAAAGTTCAACGGGGAAGGAGACCCGTCTGACCATTTAGGGATGTTCAACACCCTAATGATGGCCCATAACATCGGCCCGGAGCTGCTTTGCTTGATCTTTCCTTCCACACTGACTGGGCCTGCCAGGCAATGGTTCAAGCAGAGTAAGAGGCAGTCAATCAGCTCCTGGAAGACCTTTTAGGCTGACTTCAAGAGGGCATTCCGTGCCTCTCAGGCCGCCCGAGTCCAGGCCGATTCCCTAGCTAACGTGAGGCAGCAGCCCGGTGAGACGCTGAAAGCCTACTTGAGCAGATTTGCAAATGTCGCTGCTCGAGCAATGGACGTTGACGATAGCTCCAAGCTCATGGCCATGAGGACCGGAATCCTGGTCGGCGGAGACCTGTGGAAAGATATTTATAGGAGGGGAGTCAGCTCGGTTAGCGAATTCGTTAACAGAGCCCAAGAGTGGATAAACTTAGAAGAAGCTGAAGCTTCAGCCGCAGGGACCAGCCAGGTCCCCGAGAAGCCCGCTGGGACGGGGACGGAGATCATAGTGGCGACTCCCGACGTCGCGCAGAATAACCAGCCCGGTGGTGGCAAAAGAAAAGGGCATGGTGAAAATAGCCAACACAGCCAGAAGAAGAATAAGTCTGTGGATAAATTCAATCCCGTGTTCACAACTTATACCGAGCTCACCCAGTCCAGGGAAAATATTTTCCTGGCCAACGCTACTCAGGTCCCCTGGAAGAGGCCGGAGCCATTGAAACACCACAAGGGAAAGAGAGACGCATCCAAATTCTACTGTTTTCATAACGACGTCGGGCACAACACCGACGACTGCAGGCATCTCAAAGATGAAATCGAGACTCTCATCCGAGCAGGCCCCTTAGCGCAGTACTCGCGGAACAGGGTCCCGGCTAGTCGACCCGTTCCGGAGGTCCCAGCCATTCAACCCGGGCCTCGGGTAGATCAGGACGTCCTTCCCCCCGTGGTCGAGGGAGAGATATCCACCATTTCTGGAGGGCCACACATGGCTGGCACGAGTAGAGGCGCCCAGAAGAGGTATGTGAATGAATTAAAAGCACACAACGGAGCGGAGTTCGCCCCGGATTAGCGTCAGTCGAAACATCAACGATTAGAGAAACAGCTGATAACTTTCACGGAAGAAGATGCAGGCCATGTCCAATTCCCTCATAACGATCCTTTGGTTGTAGCAGTCCAGCTCGCTAACCAGAATGTAAGGAGAGTGTTGGTGGACAATGGGAGCTCGGTGAACCTCCTATTCCGATCCACCTTAGAAAAGATGGGCCTGACCGTCGCCGAGCTAAAAGCGACCTCGGTGATGCTGTATCAGCAGCGATAGGGACGATCGAGCTGGTGATCACCCTAGGAGAAGAATCTCGAACAGTGTCCAGACTACTCGAGTTCGTGGTCATTGACTGCTCCGCTGCCTATAATGCCATCTTGGGCCGACCTACGCTCATAGCTTTCGAGGATATCACTTCCGTCCGGCACCTCGCCATGAAGTTCCCTACTTCAACAGGGCTCTGTACTATCAAGGGCGATCAGCTCGCTGCCAGGGAATGCTACAGCATTTCCATGAAGGGAAAATCTAAACCCGGGCAGCTGACAATGGCCATTCAGGGCCAAGAGGAATCCCAGGGACCTAAGGCGGCCCCTGAGATTGAAAAACCTCAGGTTCCCAGAGAAGAAAAGCTCGCCATAAGTGAGGACGTTGACCCCCGGATAGGCGAGGACAGGTCCGAGCTCCAGGCTATTGAGGAGCACGAGGAGGTGAATATTGATAAACAAAACCCATCACGAACGGTTAAGCTCGGAAAGAACCTCTGTGACAAAAGAAAGGAGGACCTGACTACGTTTCTGTAGAGAAACCTAGACGTATTCGCATGGTCGCACGAAGACATGATAGGGATCAGTCTGAGCGTCATCATGCACACGCTCCACCTAGATAAAAGCGTCCCTGCCAAGTCTCAAAAGCAGAGGCGTTTAGGGACGACCCGAGCCGAAGCCCTTGAAGAAGAAGTTGCCCGGCTCAAAAAGTGTGGCTTTATCCGCGAAGCCAAATTTCCCATTTGGGTTGCCAATCCCGTGTTAGTTCCGAAGCCAAACGGGAAGTGGCGGACCTGTATCGACTTCTCCGACCTGAATAAAGCCTGCCCTAAGGATTGCTTTCCATTGCCGAGGATCGATCGGCTGGTGGATGCCACGGCGGGGCACGAGCTAATGTCCTTCATGGACGCGTACTCAGGCTACAATCAGATTGCGATGAATCCGGCAGACCAGGAGCATACCAGCTTCATGACCCCGACTAACGTCTATTGCTATAAGGTCATGCCGTTTGGCCTGAAGAATGCCATAGCGACCTACCAAAGGCTAATAAACAGAATGTTCGCGGACCAGATCGGAAAAAACATGGAAGTGTACGTCGATGACATGCTTGTCAAGTCAAAGACTACCGACAACCACGTTGCCGACCTGGAAGAATGTTTTAACATACTGCGAGAATATGGCATGAGGCTCAATCCTCAGAAATGCACTTTCGGCGTCGCATCGGGGAAATTCCTGGGTTTCATAGTAAATACCCGAGGAATCGAGGCAAACCCCGACAAGATCAGGTCACTGCTCGAGCTTCCTTCCCCCAGGTCACGAAAAGATGTCCAAGGCCTCACAGGAAGGGTGGCAGCGCTCAACCGGTTCATTTCCAAGTCAACCGACAAGTGTCTGCCCTTCTACAACCTACTCCGGGGAAACAAGAAATTTGAGTGGACAGTAGAATGCGAAAGCGCATTCCTCGACCTGAAAGCGCATTTGGCTGAACCACCTGTGCTATCCAAACCCAAGGCAGGAGAACCTCTTTTCCTCTACATGGCCGTTGCTGAGGACGCAGCTAGTGCCGTGCTGGTACAAGAAGAGGATCAGGGTCAGAAACCAGTCTACTACATCAGCAAAAGACTCCTCGGAGCTGAATCAAGATACCCAGTGATGGAAAAACTGGCGTTCTGCCTAATCACGGCCTCACGAAAGCTCAGGCCGTATTTCCAGTCCCACTCTGTGCACGTCATGACCGATCAGCCTTTAAGGCAGGTTTTGCAAAAGCCTGAAGCATCGGGACGTTTGCTAAAGTGGGCGGTCGAACTCAGTCAATTCGAGATTTTCTATACTCCCCGAACTACCATAAAAATTCAGGCCTTGGCCGACTTCGTGGCGGAATGCACGGGATTCTAGGAGAATCCATCGGAAGACTTACCTTAGGTCGCCTCCCCTCGTTCTTCATGGAAGATCTTCGTTGATGGTTCATCTAACAAGAGCGGCTCCGGGGCCGGAATCATTCTGATATCCCCCGAGGGACATAGATTCCACTCGACGCTAAGGTTCGGGTTCAAGGCGTCTAACAACGAGGCAGAGTACGAGGCTTTGTTGGCTGGACTTAGGATAGCTAATGAGCTAAAGGCGATCTCTGTCCAGTGCTTCAGCGATTCCCAGCTCGTGGTGAATCAGGTTTTGGGCGAATACCAGGCGCGGGGACCCAAGATGGCCGCCTATTTGGCAAAGGGAAAGTCCGAGCTGTCTGCGTTTGGGCGAGGGTCAGTCGAACGGATACCTCGGGAGCAGAACACCAACGCAGATGCTCTCGCCAAACTCGCCACCTCGGGGGAGACGGAAACCCTGGGGTTGGTGCCTGTAGAATTCTTGGAGAGACCAAGTATAGAAGGAGATCGGGCAGAGATTGAAATGATTGACATTAGGCCGACATGGATGACTCCCATTCTTAAGTATCTCGTCGAGGGCAAGTTACCCGAAGGGCGTAACGACGCACGGCGAGTCCTTTATCAAGCTCCTAGATATACTATGGTCGAGGGAGTGTTATACCGACGTGGGCATTCCCTACCTCTCCTCCGGTGCGTTCTTCCAAGTGAAGCGAAGGCCATCCTGCAGGAAGTTCATGAAGGATTCTGCGGGGACCACACTGGGGGGCAAAGCCTGGCCATAAAGGTTCTCAGGAAAGGTTATTATTGGCCGACTCTGTCCAAAGACTCATTCTCGTATGTGAAAAGGTGCGACAAGTGCCAGCGATTCGCTGTGGTTGCCCGAGCTACTCCGGTCAAGCTAAAAATGATTTCGTCTCCTTGGCCATTCGCCGTCTGGGGAATAGATTTAGTAGGCGCCCTGCCCACCGGAAAGGGCGGGGTCCGTTACGCCGTGGTAGCCATTGACTACTTCACCAAGTGGGCCGAGGCAGAGCCGTTGGCGACAATAACATCGAAAAAAGTGCTAGACTTCGTGGTTAAAAGCATCATCTGTCGATTTGGCCTACCTAAGAAGATCGTCTCCGATAACGGCACTCAATTTGACAGCGACCTGTTCACCGAATTTTGTGAAAGGCACGGAATCGTGAAAAGCTTCTCGTCCGTGGCCTATCCTCAGGCGAACGGCCAGGTCGAGGCTGTCAACAAAACTCTAAAGGCAAGCCTCAAGAAAAGGCTGGATGAGGCAAAGGGGGTCTGGCCAGAACAGCTCCCCCAAGTCCTGTGGGCATACCGGACCTCGCATCGGACTTCTACAGGTCACACTCCTTTCTCCCTAACCTTTGGGAGTGAAGCAGTCCTCCCCGTGGAAGTTAAAGTCCTGTCGCATAGAGCCCGGTCTTACGACCAAGATAGGAACCATGAGCTCCTATGTCATTCGCTAGACCTTATCGATGAAAGGCGAGAAGATTCACAACTCCAACTCGCCCATTACCAACAAAAGATCACTCGCTACTTCAACACTAAAGTCAAAAAACGTGCCTTTAGCGTCGGCGATCTGGTCTTAAGAAGAGTTTTCCTGGCCGGGAGAGATCCCAGAGAGGGGGTTTTAGGACCGAGCTGGGAAGGACCATACCAGGTCATCAAAGTCATCAAGGAGGGAACTTATAAGTTAGCTCGACTTGATGGAGGGGCGATCCCGCGAACTTGGAATGCCATCCACCTAAAGAAATACTATCAATGATCCACTTGTAAGGCCTGGAAGGCCACTTTCTATGTATAAATAAAAATCAAATGTTTCTCTTTATTTGCAAGTGTGATTTTAAAGTAACCACGAAAGACCCTTTCCCAGTTACTTGGGGGGCATATGGTACCTGGATATAACCAAGTCTCCTTAACGACTTGGATGTTGATTCTTATCTATGGATAAGGGTTAACACGAACTAAGTCCTATCCTGGTTTTAACCGGGTCATAAAACTTAGAAGTTAACTAAAATTTATTGACCGTGGTTCTTCTTTAAAGAGCTCGGGATATGGATAAAGGTTGACGCGAACTAAGTTTTCAAAATAAGTTCCTGGTTTTAACCAGGTCATAAAACTTAGAAGTTAACTAAAATTTATTGACCGTGGTTCTTCTTTAAAGAGCTCGGGATATGGATAAAGGTTGACGCGAACTAAGTTTTCAAAATAAGTTCCTGGTTTTAACCAGGTCATAAAACTTAGAAGTTAACTAAAATTTATTGACCGTGGTTCTTCTCTAAAGAGCTCGGGATATGGATAAAAGTTGACGCGGACTAAGTTTTCAAAATAAGTTCCTGGCTTTAACCAGGTCATAAAACTTAGAAGATAACTAAAATGTATTGACCGTGGTTCTTCTTTAAAGATCTCGGGATATAAATAACGGTTAACCCGAACTAAATTTATAAAAATAAAGAGATGAAGCGTAGCCAAAGGCATGAAAAAATATATAAGTTGAAATTGCAAGGCAAATCGTCTCGAGGTGGAAACACCTCATTAAAAAATTACAAAGACAAAATAAAATAGTTCGAAATGCTCAAAGAGAAGTGTCCTAAGCCCCATCAGTTGGCCCTTTGGAGGTCGCGGTCTCTCCCTGCTCCGCCACGACGGAGGCCTCTCCAGTCTCCGAGGGAGGTACCTCTTTGTTTAGTTGGGCTTGGAGCTTCGGCAGCAAAAAAGCCCAGAGGTCTGGCGGCATGAAAAAAAAGTCTGCATCCGGGTTATGGGCCCAGCAGTGATAGAACAGGTCCTGCATGGACTGCTCCGAGATGGCCCGCTCGGCTTCCAAGGCGGCCTCCAGGGCAGTCTGGGCCTCGGTCTTCGCTGCCTCGAGATCTGATCGCGAAGTGGCAAGGGATTTTTTAAGTTCTCGGTTCTCGGAGTGGCTCCTCTCTAGCTCGGCCTTCAAAGCCGCCAGCGCATCTTTCGCTGCCTGAGCTTCCTGAAGGGCGGCCTGGCACTCAGCCTCCATCTCCTCGAGCTTAGCCTTGGTCCTAGCGATACCTCGATGAGCGGCAGCAATGCCCTGAGAGAAAGGAATGATAAGTTGGCTAAGCGGAGAAACAAGGCATTGTGCAAGTGTTACAACTTTAAAAGAGTGGGGCAGATTACCGTTAGGGTCATGTCCAGCGAAGACTCTATGACTTGGACCGGGCTCGTTGCTTCGATAGCCCGGAGATCCTTCTCTTTGAGTTTGTAGAAGCGGCCGACGACATAGCTCGCCGACTCATACACCGTCCCCCGGAATGCTTCTGGGATCCTTCCAAGATCCTGGGGGTCGACCGGGATGCGTACGTCTGGAGTCCCGACCTCCAGTACCACGTTCAGGGTGGCTGGTGGAGACCGCTGGGGCGGTGGGGGCATGTGCCCTGCTCGGTCAACAGGGAGGATCGCCCCCTTGACATGGGATGGCGGGGTCTTTTCCTTCTCCTTAGCCGGGGATTTGGTGGAGGTCCCAGCCGAGCTCTTGGACTCTCGAAGCCTTTTCAACCTTGGCCCCGCTGAGGGGTTCCCGCTGAAGACCACGCCCTGCAGATTACCTCCGGGCTGAGACATCTCTTCTGCCAAGGAAAAAAAACATGGTTATTACAGGGATCCAATCATACAGAAATAGAAGCGAAAGTTTAAAGGCAACAAGTAAATGAATGCTAAGGGAGCCCTACCCCCCGAACTGGAAGAACCTAAGGCGATTATCTCACGAACTGGCGAAGGTTCTAGGTCCGGTTCTGACTCGGGGCTGGACTCCTCTACATACTGCCTAAGCCCCGGAGCATAGATGCCCCTCTGGAGCGATGGCCACGTGCGTAAGTTGGTCCCATACTCCTCAAAAATGATCGACCTAAAAGCTAGGGTGTTATCTACTACTATGGTACCCCTAGGCCGACTCTCTTGGTGATCCAGCACGAGCCGGTCAACACAATGGAGGAGGAGTGTATCCAGGTCCGAGTTCCTCCCGTGACAATGGACGATCTGCCTAGGATTGAACCTAACCAGCCGGGGGTCTGCAGTGGCCCTATCTACATTCTTAAATAAGTAAGGGTTACCTTGGCCGGAAGGACCCGCGGCTGCTTTGGATTGGACCCTCTCCTCGCCCATCCTCTGGGCGACCTTAAAGGTCCTCTTCCTGTTCATCACGAGAGGAACCTCGTCGCCCTCCTTCTCACCTTCGTCGTCGGCAATCTCCTCCACGACGGTCGGTCGGTTGTCGCGAGCTGGGGGCGGCCCTCGGGGCCTCTTCAAGTTCAAAGTCTGATTTGGGAAAATCAGCTTGCAGTATACCATCGTATCGTCCGTTACGAGCGCGCAATAGTCTTTCTCACTGGGGGGCAAGCTCGCCAGTGTTTCGTATTGACCCCCGAGGGTCGCAGATTTTTCAGTCCTCGCGTAGATGGCTGCATGATTGGGTGAAATCAGAAGTGGAATAAGGGAGGAGCTAAAACAAAATAACCCTTAAAAGGTGGGCTAAGGTCAAGGATCACTTACGAGGGCGATTAAAGTAATGATGATCGCAATTGCGGAACCCAGTTGACATGAAGAACTGGTCCTTGAAGTCATTCGGGTGGCTTGGCAGCTCGATGACCGCCGCCGTATTAGGGAAACGGGTTAAGTAATAGAAACCGTCGCCTCGCCCCCGCTGGTCCGGGCTGGCTTTGAGGCAAAAGAAGTATAGTATGTCGGCAGGAGTGGGGACCTCCCACTCATGCCTCTGAAATAAATACCTCAACCCCGCCAGCAAACGGTAGGAGTTGGGAGGGAGCTGAAATGGGGCCAACCCCACATAATTCAGGAAATCAGCGAAGTACTGATCCAGGGGGAGGAAGGCCCCTGCCTTGAAGTGTTCACCGCTCCAGGCCGCGAACGACTCGTCGAGCGGTGTGCAGCTCCGCTCACCCTCCGCAGCAGGTCGGGCAATCACCGAGGCCCTCCCCAGGGGAATGTTGTGGTTGAGGAAGATTTTGGTGATCTTTGCCTGGTCGGTTATCTTCGAGACGATTCTCTCCGCCTCGAAAAACGCGTCGAGGGAAACCTCGACCTGTTTTTCCACGGCCGGCCCAAAGTGGGGAATCGGCGAGCTAGGCACCACCGCCTTTCCTTTCTCTTTCTGGGAGGCCGAGCTTCCCACGTTCTTCTAGGGCAGATTCCTCTTTGGGGCCATCTGGTCGCCTATCGAACAATAGAAACACTTTAGAAAAGGCGACCCAAGCAGGAGGATGAAGCAATTATTCGTTACCCGAGATGAGGTAAGCCCATCCCGGGGAGAGTGGAACCACGCAGTACAATGAACACACGCCTATGCCCTTAACAGATCCCCGATTACTCGGAATTCGTGTGTCAGGGGGTTCAGAGTAAAAACTTGCCTTGGGGGGAAAGTTTCAGCAGGCAGAACGTTGTAAAACTGCTTTTGAGGCGTATTCCCTAAGCTACCCGGTTTTGGACCCAAAATTTCTAAAGATCCTACCTAGAAAAGGTTCCTGAAAGAGCATTTTGAAACCCATGCCCCAAGGCAATTTCCTACAGTAAGAGTGCCCTAGTCTAAAAAGGGCTGTCACCCTCCATACCCACGCAACCCAGAAACCCCATGCATGTGACTACAGTAAAAATTTTCTTACCTAAGCTACAGTAGCATATTTTCGAAATGGACAGGGTCAAAAAACTTACAGTGTATTGCTGGGTGATGAGCGAGAGTGTTGCGCTGGTGAGGGCTTCGTCGGTGCAGTGGCTTCCAAAGCTTTGGAGAAACTTGTGCGCCTAAGCTTCCTGAACAAGGAGAGTGAGGGCAGCAGAGGTGAGGGTTTCGTTCTTCGGAAGGTCAGAGAAAGAAGAAGGAAATTTGAGAATTTTTTGAATGAAAGGGTGGCCCGTGCGTAGGGTGGCCACCCCCTTTTATACCAGGAAAGGATCACGTGTAGAAGACCCTTGGGTGACCCTAGTGATGGATCCGAGGCCTTCCACTCGAAACATGAAGCAACGGCTGGGCAATAGGCTAGGCCATTAAATGCGGTTCTCGTAAAACGTACCGTCACCACCCACGATGTTCCACGTGTCAGACGCCTGCGAAAAGAATGGAATGTGAAGGGTTGTGGGGAAAGTCTGAAAGCCCCTACTATGGTCTCCTATATATGACATCACGTACCACGAGCAGGAGCTTGGGGGGCAGATGTACACCCTGGTTTTCCCACGGGCTGATTAGAAGGTCGTGATTCGGATTAATCAAGTTTAGTTCGAGACGCCCACAGACCGAGGATATTAGCTCGCCCAAATTGCCCAGAATCAGAAGGCCGAAGGTCAGATCAGGGGAGAAGCTCGTATTACGAGCTTCTCATGGCACGGGATGCCCACGAAGCTCTGACCCTCTACGAAGTCAACACACGCAAGATAAACGTGCATATATCTGACATCACGTGTCCGATATCCCCCTAACTTCTCGGACACGCAGCAAGAACGTGCGTATCAGACACCCACAGCTGGATTGGGCCGTGCGGCCCATTCTCTCCTTCCATGCTGATTAGACCACACTTATGTGTCAGGTTTAGGAATTAATCATGTCACAGAGTTGATATGACAAATGGTAAGGTCACGGGATGACCTCCTTACCAACTTCCAGGTGCCTTCTCCTATAAATATGGAGACCCTGGGAGTTGATAGGGGTTGGGAAAAATAGTCTTTGAAGAACTATATACTGTGTAAACCAAATACCCAGAAGATATCAATAATATTGACTAGTGGAATTGAAGGATTTTAACCTTCGAACCACTTAAAAAAAGTGTCTCGAGTCACCTAGTTCATCCTATAAGATTTCATATCTGTGACGGTTCTACTTTCAGTACTAATCCCTTTCTCTTCTCTTAATTACCTGTTGGCGAAGAACCGCGTCAACACAGCTAATCCAGGATTGTTACACTCAGCCTTGGTTTATCTAAAGTTAAGGTCAAATGACCACTTTACCCTTCCCTCATCTTAATTCCTTTGTTAACCTCAAGGGCGTCTTAGTAATTGACCATTAATTACAATAATACCACAATTTCCCTCTATTTCCATAATTACCACTAAACATAAAAGTTCCCAACTAATACCACAATTTCAACAAAGCACTAAATTTCTCATTTTGTGATATTTCACTAGCTTTTCTTGAAGAATTGACCATTTCTGAATTTACACATTCTCGCATAATAATATGGTCGCACAGCACATAGCATATAATTACAAATATACCCTCAACAGGTTAAAATTACGAAAATTCCCATGTTTACCAAGAATGGGACTTAAACATAATTAAATTCACATAATCACATATATTCAATTATAATCATATAATTTCACAAATATTAACTTATGCGCTCTCAAAACACTAACCAATGTACGAAACCTCATTAGGGATTTTCGGGACGCTACATTTATAAATAATTTTTTTGGGTTCAAAATGTGTATTTGGAGTATATAAGAGTACCCAAGAAGTTTGGGAGTATTTGAAGATGTTATAAGGAAATTTTAGAGCATCAAAACAAAGGTATCGACAATGTGTCGCCTAGCCCTTGAAAACAGACCAGGTGATATATCGCTTGGTGCCAGGTGACACGTCTCCTGGGCTGTGTGTACATGTCCATACATATACATATTTTAGCTCCAAAACTTATATTTAAATGCTCTAATCTCATTGGTTTTTAGAATTGATCACTCACCTCTCTCTCCCTCTAAAATAAGAACTCTTTCTCTCTCTCTCTCTCTCTGTAGCTTTCAAGATTGCTAGTTTTCTCCAATATCTTCATCAAGATATTTTGGTATGTATGAAGACCCAAGAAATGTGAATCCCAACCTCTTTATATTGTAGTAGCTTCAAGAATTTTCATAGAGAAGGCTAGGAATAGATATATTTGGACAACAAATCTACATTTGTGTCAAGCCTTGCAACTTTTGTGTTTCACATAAAATCATAGCTTTGTGATTTTATGTTCTAAGGGTTGTTCTTCAAGAAATGTCTACTCTACACTTTTATCTTTTTGTGTGTTATGTAATTTGTGTTTGCCATCATTAATGTTAGAATACTTGTATCTTTTGTTTTGAGTTGTAACACAAAACTAAGGTTGCTTATAGCCTAACCCCAACACTTCTCTCTAACCGTGACTCATCATCAATCCTTAGGTGCTTTAGAATCTCCTCCAAAGATATATCCTCATTATTGTGGAAAATCTTCTTTCTATAGCCCCTCCAATATGGAGGCAACTTGGCTATTATCCCACCCACAATGAAGGACTCCGGCAATGTTATCTTAAGAGTAGATAACTTATTTACAATAACGTGAAATTCATGTACTTGGGGGAGTAAAGGATTTCCATCAAAGAATTTAAATTACATATATTGGGTTATGAGGAATTTCTTGGTACCTTCTTCTTCATTTTTGTACTTCTTCTCAAATGCATCACATATCTCCTTTGTCGATGTTCTATTGGTGTAGAGATCATAGAAACGATCCGACAAGGCGTTGAGTATGTGGCCTCGACATATTAGTTCATCTTCTTCCTTTTTCATCCTTTCTTTGATCACTTCTTGAGTATCATCATCCTTTGGAGCACCCAAAGTCTTCAAGTCTTTGTCAAGAATATAGTGAACCTTCAATGTTGTCAGAAGAAACTTTATCTTGTCTTGCCAACGTAAAAAGTTTGAGCCATCCAATCGATCTAGTGTTACTAGATCTTGAGACATGAACTTGAGGGTAGAGATTGAAGAATTTTCCTCCATATCCTTGGTTAGTAGATAATCCTTAGAGATAGGAAATCTTGTAAGACAAACCTAGGGTTTTGGGGTTAGACAATTTTTATTGTTAGGGATATGGCTATACACAAGCTTTGAATATTACAATTCAAATAACAAACCCAAGATAATCTAATCTTCAATGGTGAAATAACACAATGAAGATAACACAAATAAGATCAAGTAATAGAATAGACCTTTGAGATGTAACAAAGGCTTGACACAAATGATTTGTTTATTTGGAATGAAGCTACAACAATGGAATGAGATTGGTGTTTACAAGCCTTGAATCTTCACACAAGTCAAGCTTTCATGATAAAGATCTTGGAGAAAACTAGTAATCTTGAGAGCTAGAGAGAGAAAGGGTTTGATAGAGAGAGGTGAGAGATCAATTCACTAAAAATGCAAATGACCCCTTCAAATAGTATAGGAATCGTCATGAGAGTTAACCAATGAGATTAGAAGATTTTCAATTATGTTTTGGAGCCAAAATCATGCAATTGTACTGTCCCATACAGACTGCCCAGGTGATGCGTTGCCTATTCATAGGCGATGCGTCGCCTGCTTGGGGCTTTATCTCCCAGGCACTTCCAGCGTTGCGTCATCTCCCATAGGCAACGCAACGCAAATGCCTCTGTAATGACACACACAAACTTGCCCCAAAATATCTCCAATTTCCTCCAAATTTTTTGGGTACTCTTATATACTCCAAAGAAAGACTTTGGACCCAAAAATATAATTTATGGATGCCTATAAGAAAAGTGAGCCCCCTCATGTTGACTTTAGTGAAACCGTTATGGTTTTTGCACCTCTTCATGCCTAACCAATTTCACCATGTATTTAATCAATCACAATAGTAGGGCCCCTCCCAGTTTGGACTAGGACCCCCACTAACGAATCTCGAATATTGAGGAACACACAACAAAGGATGAGGTCACCAATTGACATCTTTTGACATTAATTTGAGCATTGTAGTAGCGGGCCACCTTTTGCTGATAGGTGGTCACCCGTAGGTTAGCTTGTTCCCATTTTTCCTCTGCAACATCCATAGACTCAACAAAAAAGTTCCTTGTTCTTCTCCTGATCATAGTTCAACCTTCTGTGTGATGGGACATCTCTCTCAACGAGTAGGAAAGGGTGTGTGCCTGGTAGAAGTCCTGGTCGTCGTTTTGTAGAACCATAGTACCTCTAGGAATTCATCTTGCCACACCCTATTTGTGTCCTTTAGGAATTTTTTCAAAGTTTGCTTTAGGGTCTTGTTGACTTCCTCCATTTTCCCATTTTCTTATGGGTGCACCATTGCCGAGAAGCTCTTCACAATTCCATGGCTAACACAAATTTTTTAAAAGTGTTCGCTATCGAATTTGGTTCCATTATCACACACAATCCTATAGGGAAACCCATAGCGATACATGATATTCTTTATGAAAAAATTAAACACCTTTTTGGAAATGATGGTCGCCAATGTTCCAGCTCCAAAAAGATGATCTACGCTTACTTTAGTCAGTAGTATTTATGTTGAATTTTGAACCAACAAGTGTTGACCCACGAATTGGCCAACGACACTGAGTCAAATAAACAATATGAAGTAAGAACTGAATTTAAGAATAATAAATGACACACGGAGTTATAGCAGTTCAATCCCGCTTATTGGTAATGACCTACATCCACTTAGCATTCTTATTTATGTAAATTCCCAAAACTTGCGATCAGATGACTAGAGTCAACCAAGTTTCACAAGCTAAGAGAGAGGATACAAGAACATGTATAACTGCACTAGATTCTTAGAATTCTATAAAAGTAAAGAATTACAGCGTAAGGAATACTGAACCCTTGGGTCTCTATTTATAGACTCAAGGACGTACAAAAGTGGGCCACGGGCCTTGCGTAACTTGTGCAACAAGTAATAATATAATAATATGTAAATAATACACTTTACATTTGAAATAACAGACATCCCACAAATATCTATACATTTAACTAATTTTTAGCTTTACCGGTGCTCCATCAAGCAGCTTTGGTCGCATGTCTTTTGATCAACTTCTTTTCATGCTACTTCGCATAACTTTTGCATGTGTCTAATAGCATGTTTTCTTTTCCTGGCTGGTAGTGGGTCAACAAATCTTCTATAAATGACTCGTCATGTACCTTTCACATGCCTTATGTTTATGCCACATTATCATGCTAATTTTTAGGGAAATATTTGCCCCAAGTTTATTATGATGCAATCAGCATTAAATAAACTTACTCGACAAACATTCACCGACCTTTCACGTCCAACCGTACTTTTCCTTCAACAAAAAGGTAAATAATCATTATTTTATGGTTTCGAAGGAAGGATTTGACAGCTTTGGTTTTCCAATGTGCCAAAACCCTCTTTTCCCTCATGACTTTTCAACTACCTTGATCAGTATAAATATGCTTCTTCCTTTTCCTTCATTTTTACCTCAACCTTCTCTTTCTTCAAGAACCTCAAAGTTTCAAGCACTTTCGCAAGCATTCCGAGATGAATTTTCAGGCATTTTCAAGCAGTTTCAACGCATTTTCTTTAGTAATCTTTACTTCAAGTAAGTTATCGACATACTGCCTTCTATATTTTGGTAATTTTCTTGTATTTCTACTAGGAATAATCTCTTTTTCATAAATGTCATATTGAAGTTCTTGGTATGTTCTTGAGGATAATCAGTTATAGGTAGAAATGTGTATGATTCTTGGTTAAAATGAGTGTTTTAGGTAATATTTAGGAGTGTAAAGACGTTTAGGAAGGCTTTATTGGGTTATAACTAATGATTTTGGGTTCGAAATCGAAGTAAAAATTTGATTTTTAGGTCTTGAAAAAAATCTAGGTTTTTCTCGCCTGTAACGAAGGCGAAATGTTTTCTTGAAAAAACTTTTCATTTTCGCTTTTTGATATGTTACATACACTAATCGCACACTAGAATCTGTTTGCTGTTAAATATTGCTAGTCAACTAAAGACTGAATTATTTTACACAAGCAGTAGTTATTTTTCTTAGTCCTTACGATATATGACGTAGATTCTCACTTCCCCTTCTTCTTCTCAGATATTGTTGCACGATCCCTGGGGAGGTGAGAGGCCAATAGACAAAGATCACCTAACTTTACTATTCCTAGCTCTTAGCAACCTACTTTGCGCATATCACAAGCTCAACCACAACCAATACCACCGACTAGCTATCCCATACCAAATCTTTCTTCAAATGGAACCAGAAGAAAACCACAAAGAGCCAAACCACCCATTGGTCAGCGCGTGTAATGCATGTAGACCAGAGAAAGAAAAAGATCCTCGACCCTCACATTGGTTAACACATGGCCAATGCTGAGGGTCTTTTGACCAACAACCAACCCGTAAGAATCAAGCAGCCTCCTAAGCTGCTCCTTACCCATGCCCTTGTAAAAGACAACATAAAAAAGAATGTACCCTAGTACATTGCCCCTCCTAGCGTCATACCGAGCATGATGGTGTTCAAGTATCCCAAGAAGTATGGCCTTCCTAGGATTACTTTGTACATGCCAACACCTGAGCAGAGGACAAACGTGTCTGGTGGCACTTACAGCACCTGGTCGAGGTACCATATCCAGGCAAAGGCAACTATTCCTTTGCACAATTTTTTCTGAGGGGTGGTGAACTATTTTGATATCTCTTCATTCCAAAACCCCGAATGGGTATAGAGTGTTTCTTTCACTCTATATTCATTACTATCATAAAAAAATTCCTAAGCCCACTCCCCACGAGATCAACTACATGTTCGATCATAATTCCAACCCCAACCCAAATAATAAGGTTTTCTTCCATTTCTGCCATAAAAAATCTACTAGCACATTCCTGAACGATATAATTACTAGTCCAATGTGGGTTAATACTTCCAAGAGTATTTCCTCACAACCGATCTCATTGCGGACAACTTGTCCTTCACCTCAGAGGGTAATTTTTTCTTCCTAAATTTGTTCAAAGTTTCGGTCATTTCCTTCTTCTTTGTCCTATTATGTTTTGTCAAATATAGGCCCATGGTTCCGACAAGAGCCTACCACGGAATGGTAGAGAGGGTCGTGTCCCTGGCCAGCATGACCTCTATTGAGAACAGTGTCAAGGAGTTGCTCGGCCTTTTGGAGCCTCAACAATATGTGAGGGAATCGACTGCTGGAAGTGCCACAAGAGAAGGCATTGAGGAGCTAATTTCTTCCGACTAGCAACAAGATGTCTCCCAAACCCTCGGGCGTCGACCAACGGGGGTCACTATTAAGGAGCCAAGCTCCAATCCCTGACCAGAACCTATTCCCATTTCCCATGGGAAGGGGAAACAAAAACTACACAAGCACCCAGGTTGGGTATATGACTTGTCTGAGGAAAAAAATGGTATGGATTTCTAACCGTTTTTAAATATGTTTCCCATTCCTAATAGTCTATTCGATAGGAATGGAAACTTTATTTTTCCGGCCAGTAGCTTTAATTCATTTTTCTTCGAGCAGGATAATGATTGTAGTAGTAGTAACATAGATAATGTTGACCAGTAACTGTAGTTTGGGTACAATACTTAGAATTTATCCTTATTGATCTTCATGAGTTCTTGTGGAAACTTTAACTAATATGTTCGCCATTTTCCAGTCATGCAGGCCTACAACACCTTTGACATCTACGCTTCAAGAGGCAAAACCGCTAGCTCAAGAATATTGAGCAAGAGAGAAGCTGGAGGTACCAGCAGGGCACCTCCGAGTAAGAGGTCTCAATATATGGAGACTCATCTTCCTTCAAAGATCACTACTCCTCCTGCCTCTCCTCAACTTGAATCTTCCACCAAGCAAGTGGGAGATCCCTCTGTAAACAAGATGCTAACTAACGCCTCGAGCTCCACAATAGACAAGTAGCAAGAAGTGACCAAGCATCGACTCAACAAAGAGGCTTTTTCCTCTCTTCCTTTGTTGAAAAGGGACCAGGTTATTGGTCGCGGTTTCAACGAGATGCTTGGCGCAAGTCTTTTTTCTAACTTTTTTGTTTTTCTGGTAAATACTATTATTTTTTCTTTCACTAATCACTTTAATTTTTACATTGCTCCTGGGCTATCTTAACCGTGATGAAGAAGACAACTCCAAATTTGGTGAGGAGAAAAAATCGACAGAGGACTAGATTAAGGCTCTCAATGAGGAGCTGAAATAGACCAAGGAGGACTTGGACAAGGCCATAGCTTCAAAAATAAATACAAGGTTGCTTCAAAAAAAATATGAGGCGGTCAAGCATTAAGATGACCTGGTCGCGAGCCAAAAGGAGGCCAGCGAGCTAGAGGAAAAGGTGAAACAGCTCCAGGATGCTAAGGCCAGCAACCTGGAGAGGTTTCAAAGTGCAACCTTCACTTTCTTCTACATGTTTTGGAAGAAAACTCAAGGTGCAAACTTGGAATATCTTCCCGAGTAGATAAAAGAGTCTGAGCTTGCTCGAAGCACTGCTCGATTGGACAAGGAGAAGAATGCCCCTACATCTACTGAGATTTCTTTGGCCATGGGAATCAATGTAGAGGAGGACGCTGGAGTGACTGTCAACTAGCAGTGTAACGCCCTGGATAACTAAGGCCGTTACACTGTGTGTTAATAAAGGTGCAAGATTTGCTAATCAAGTCATTTAGTTGAAAATGTGTCGCTAAACCATTATTGAACTAGGGTTATAAGATTTTTGTCAAAAAAGATAATTTTTCAACTAAATGAGTGTTCGTTACACAGGATCCCAAAAATAAACAGGTTTAAAGAACAGTTTACAAAATTTCAAAGGTTGTATACAATCACAAGCCACTCTAATGGCAAAATAGGCATTTTAGGTCCTCTTTCCCTGTATCATACCTCGGCCGTGGCGGCCGAGGAGCCGACTATGTACATTCTGCCCCCAGAGCTCTCCAATTCAAGTTTGCTCCAAGTAACCCTTGCCTTTACCTGCACTACTTAGCACCTGTGAGCCAAGGCCCAGCAAGAAAACCATATTACAGAGAATAATCAATAATCAATAGTAAAATAATTCACAAATCGTCAAGCAAATACTCAGCAGACCACATTCTTCACATATTCAGTGATATCAATCTGCAAACCAATAATCAATCATCCAAGTAATATACATGCCATAGTCATCAAATTAATAACAGTAAACATATCATACAATATCCAGGGTCGACGCCCTTAGGCCGCACCCTCTATTTATTCCACTGACTCTGGCTCGCTTAGGTCGAGCTCAGAGATTATATAATTAACCTCAACTACTAGTGGCCGAGTCGGGTTCTTGTACACCAATATTAATTTCAGCACTCTTAGGTCGTTTATTTAACACTCGCATGGCATAATACCATCATACATTATTGCAAACAAGTATAAGGAACTCTTACTCCCAACTTATCCACATAAAAGGGTGTAGTTTTCTTACCTTGGATTCCGAGTGGAGAAGGTGAACTGACTCTGAGCACGATCCCTAGCCTCGAGCCTTGGCGACAAACCTAGTGACAAGAATTATCGATATCTATCAACTTCCAATCAAAAAATTAAAATACCTACTGAACAAAACTAGCCTCTTGGACCTTAATTTCTACTAAACTAGGTAATAGAAATTGTCCTGAGCCCTAACAACACTAAGAACTCCTCTAAGCTTAAAACTCCTAGGCGGGTCGCGACTTGGCTTCGCCAGTCCCAACTTGCCCCAAGTTAGAGAGGAAGCTCTCATACCAAAGGGGAGGTAAGTCGCGGTGCGCGCCCAAGTCAAAGAGCAGGCTAGGCCAGAAGGACCACACGCGCCGCGGTGCCCCTAGGCTTGGTCGCGGCACGCCCTTCGAACCCAGGGAAAACCTGGGTTTTCCTCCTTCCAGCCAAGATCACACCAAATTACCCAGAATTTTCCCCCAACTTCACACTATACCGGCTATGAAATTAGACCCATAATCACACATTTTTTCATCCTATAATTCCCATCAATATAAACAGAAACCAATACCTTAACTCAGCCACAAGAATCACAGTACTATCTACTAAGATTTCCTACCCAAATCATCTGCCAAAATTCATCATTCAATCCATACTTAAAAGCTCAAACTCAACCTAACCTACTCAGCAACAAAACTGAGAAATAATCAGAGATTAAGGTTAAAGCTTTTACCTCAAATTGTAGCTCAATTCTCAACTAAGTTTTCTGGTTGATCAGTTTCAGCTCCTTAAGCCTCCTCCTCAATTAAAATCCCAAATTCACAGACCTTTTTCCCTTAGTTTCCAAAGTGTACCAGTGAGAGAGAGGAAAAGAGAAAATCGTGATGGTGAGAGAGAGAAGCTGAGAGTTTTCTATTTCTTCAATATTCCACTGCCTTCACTAATAATCTAACATAAAAATCTAATTATATCCCTTTACTAACAAAATGACTACTTTACCCCTCCACACCAAGCTAACCTTTAACTCAATATAAGGGTATAATAGTCATTTGTTCCCAATTCCCACTAATTCCTCAAGTGTTCCTAATATTTACCACCTAAATCCCACCATTCAATTAATCAACAATTATTTACCCAGTGTCTAATAATCTCTATTATATTCTCCTAAATTCCCAAAAATTACCCCCAATCTGTGTATAAATACCCACCGTGACTATTTCGCCAAATCGCTCACTAGGACTGTCTTGAGCCATATACTACAAATATATCCACATAATAATGTGGTCTCAACAATTTATCACAAATAATCACATTTATGCCCTCAAGAGACAAAAATTACAAATATGCCCCTACAATCTAGACAGGGGCTACATGCATCACATATCCATATAATCATATAAGCATTCTTGTCACATATTCATGCATTAAATAATTTAAATCACACATAAACCAATTATTCCTTCCCGGCACACTAATCAAGACCCTTAAGCCTTATTAGTAATTTTGGGTCGTTACAACTATCCCCTCCTACTAAGAATTTCATCCTTGAAATTTATCTGAATAACTCAAGATACTAATCATGCATCGCTGACTCAAGCTCCTACGTCGCCTCCTCGACCCTCCTATTCCTCCATAATACTTTAACTAGAGCAGTTGTCTTGTTCCGTAGAACCTTATCCTTTCGATCTAAGATCTGAACTGGTCGCTCCTCATAGGACAAATCTGTCTGTAATTCCAAGTATTCATACTTCAACACATGCGTCGTATCTGAGACATACTTCTGAAGCATAGAAACATGGAATACATCATGAACTCCTGACAATGACGGTGGAAAACTAACCTGTAAGCCACCTGTCCAATCCTCTCCACGATCTCAAAAGGTCCAATAACTCTAGGGCTAAACTTGCCCTTCTTCCCAAACCTCCTCACCCCTCGCAGTGGTGAAACTTGCAGAAAAACATGGTCCCCAACCTGGAACACCACATCCCTATGCTTAGGATCAATGTAGCTTTTCTGTCTACTCTGTGAAGCAAGCATTCTAGCTCGGATCTTCTCAATAGCTTCACTAGTCTTCTGAACCATGTTCAGTCCCAAATACTTCCTCTCACCCATCTCATCCCAATGAATGGGCGATCTACATTTCCTTCCATATAACATCTCATATGGAGCCACTCCAATCGTCGAGTGATAATTGTTGTTGTATGAAAACTCAATCAATGGGAGATACTTACTCCAAGATCCCTCAAAGTCGATCACACATGCCCTAAGCATATCTTCCAACACCTGAATCGTCCTCTCAGACTATCCATCAGTCTGAGGATGAAAGGATTTATTGAACTTTAACTGAGTACCCATAGCCTCCTGCAAACTACCCTAAAACTTGGAGGTAAAGATAGGATCCCAGTCTGACACTATAGACTTTGGAACCCCGTGAAAACATAAAATCTCCCTCACATATAATTCTGCATACTGATCCACCGTATATGTCATCTTCACTGGAAGAAAGTGAGCCTATTTCAGGTATCTGTCTAGTATCACCCACACTGAGACATGAAGCACCACTGTCCTGGGTAAACCTCCCACAAAGTCCATCGTCATATCCTTCCATTTCTACTCGATAATACGCAAGGGCTAAAGCAATCGCAGATGCTCAGCTTTCACCTACTGACAGGTTAGACACCTGGCCACATACTCTACCACAACTTTCTTCATCTCGGGCCACCAATATAGCGTCTGTAGATCCTGAACATCTTCGTGGTACCCGGATGAAGTGAGTGTGGCGTATTATGAGAGTCATCCAGTATCTCTCGTCTAATCCCCACATCAGTCGGAACACAAATCTGACCCTGAAACCGTAGCAGGCCAACCTCGTAAATAGAATAGTCCTTAGCTGCCCCGACTAAGACATTCTCTTTAACCTCCTGTAACTGAGCATCAACCAACTTACCTTCCTTAATCTGCTCTAGTAGGGTCGACTCCATAGTAATGTTGGCCAACCGGCCCACCACCAACTCTATCCTCGCTCTTACCATCTCATCAACCAACTATATCGATATATGGGTGGAACTAAATAACAGACTCGGGCCCCTTCGACTCAATGCATCCGCCACTACGTTGGCTTTCCCTGGATGGTAAAGAATATCACAGTCATAGTCTTTTACAAACTCTAGCCAGCACCTCTGCCTAATGTTGAGGTCCTTCTACATTAAGAAGTACTTCAACTCTTATGATAGGTGTATATCTCGTACTTCTCCCCATACAGATAATATCACCAGATCTTCAGTGTGTATACCACCGCTCCCAACTCCAAGTCATGGGTAGGATAGCGCTGTTCATACTCCTTTAGCTGTCGTGATGTATAAGCTATAACCTTCCCATTTTCCATCAACACACAGCCCAAACGCAACCTCGATGCATCACAATATACCACGAACTTTCCTCCCTCCGAAGGAAGACTCAGCACAGGCGCAATAATAAGTCCCTTCTTCAACTCTTGATAACTCTTCTCACACTTGTCTGACCAGACGAACTTCAAATTCTTCCGTGTCAATTCTGTCATCGGTGCAGCAATCTTCGAAAACCCTTCCACAAACCATCTGTAGTAACCCGCTAATCCAAGGAAACTCTGAACCTCTGAGGCATTCCTTAGCCTCAGCCAATCTCTCACTGCCTCCACCTTAGATGGATCAACCTTTATACCATCTTCACTAACTATGTGTCCAAGGAATGTCACTTCTGGTAGCCAAAACTCACACTTCTTAAACTTGGTGTACAATCGATGCTCTCTGAACCTCTACAAGACCTGTCAAAGATGTAGCTTGTGCTCTGCCTCTGAACTGGAGTACACTAAAATTTCGTTAATGAAGACAATGATGAACTGATCCAAGAAGTCCTTGAAAACCCTATTCATTAAGTCCATGGAGGCTGCTGGGGCGCTGGTCAAACCAAATGACATGACCAGAAACTCAAAGTGCATGTACCTCGCTCGAAAGGCAATCTTTGATATATCCTCGTCCTTAATCCTCAGCTGGTGATAACTAGATCGAAGATAAATCTTCGAGAATACAGTCTTTCCTTGTAGCTAATCGAACAAGTCATCAATCCTAGGTAGAGGATACGTATTCTTGATGGTCAACTTGTTCAAATCTCTGTAGTCCTGTCCTTCTTCTTCACAAACAAAAACTTGAGCACCCCATGGCGAGTAGCTAGGCCTCATAAACCCTAAATCTAGTAGTTCCTGCAGCGGAATCTTCAATTCCTTCAATTCTGCCGATGTCATTCTATATGGTGCCCTCGACACTGGCTCTGTCCCTGGTGCTAGCTCAATGACAAACTGAATCTCCCTCTGTGGTGGAAATCCTAGTAAATCCACAGGGAATACATTCATGAATTCACAAACCAATCTACTCTCTCCCAGCCCTATTGGCAAAACTCTGGTAGTATCTACCACACTAGCCAGAAAACCCATACATCCTCCCTGTAATAAGTCTCTAGCTCTCAGCGCTGATATCATGGGTATGTAGAGTCCACATATCGCGCCAATGAAAACAAAGGGATCCTCACCCTCCGGCTCAAAGGTCACCATCTTCTTCCTATAATAAATAGTAGCTCCATATATAGCCAGCCAATCCATCCCCAAAATCATGCCAAAATCCTCCACACCTAACTCAATCAAGTCCACTAAAAGTTCCCTACCATCAACTATCATCGGCAGTGCTCTAATCCACCTCCTAGAAACTACCAGTTCCCCTGTAGGCAATATAGTCCCAAACCCCGCAGTACAGTACTCACTAGGTCTACATAATCTATAAATTACCTTACTAGAAACAAATGAATATGTAGCACCAGAGTCAATCAATACACTAAAAGGAGAGCCAATGCTAGAAAGCTGACATGTCACCACTGAGGGACTAGCCTCAACCTCTGCCTGTGTCAAGGTGAACACTCGAGCTGGAGTCAAGCTATCCACCTTCCCTGCTTCGCCTTTCTTCACTATTTGGTAGTCATTCTTTAGGTGTCCCACCACCCCACACACATAATAGGCCTTACCCCAACACTCTCCCGAATGGCATCTTCTGCACCTCGTGCACTCTAGATAGCTCCTCCACGTATCATCGCTTCCCCGACGGCCACCCTGAACACCACGACCTCTCCTATCAGGACCAGCAGTGGTCAAAGTATCAGGGGTCTTCTTCTTCAGATCACTGGGGCCTCTACCCCTACCACACCCTAAATATGGAGGCACCGCTATGCCACCCTCCCGTCTTGCAAAATTCTCCCTCCAAATCTTGCGCTCCACTTCCTCAACTATAAGAGCCTTCTCAACAGCCTGGGCATAAGTCGTCCCCCCAGGTACTATTGTAATCCTTACATCTCGGGCTATCATAGCATTAAGCCCTCTGACAAATCTGTCATGCGTAGCTACATCTGTAGGCACAACATCTGGTGCAAACTTCGCAAGTCTATTGAACTTTTCATATTGCCTTGAACCAACCCCACAAATTCATTCACCTTTGCTGCCCTGATGGCAACATTGTAATACTTAAATCCTTGAATCCATCCCAACCCAAAGTAGTAACATCTCTGGTCTATGATGCCACTTCCCACAAAATGCAGGAATCCACTCTCAGCATATAGGTGGCACAGGCCACCCTGTCATGACCATCTACCCTCATGAAGTCTAGGATAGCGGTAATCATTCTCATCCATTGTTCAACATTTTGTGAATCTGGCCCACCCTCAAAAGTTGGAGGATGTTGTCTCCTGAAGCGCTCATACAACAATTCCTATCTATTCCCAACCTCCACTGGCTATACAACTGGTGCCACTGCAGATGTCACAATGGATGTTGCACTCCCTGACGGAGCCTGTTATCTTAGAAGTCGGATCTGCTCATCTTGGCTCTGAAGCCGAGCTTTCATATCTGCCATAATCTGCTGCCAGTTCTCAGGGAATGGCGAAGGGTTCTAGCCCTGGTCATCAACTCTTGCCTCAGACCCAGTGCTGGCTAGTCATACAGATCGTCTTGGATGCATAGCTATCCAACTGAATCAGCAATTAACAACTCGGCGATCAGAGTATGATGACATGGTAACAATTTTTCCGTGAATCACCATTAGAATACAACCAATCACAAGCAATCAAGATATAACAGTTCATCCAAATATTCATCCACATGCCTCAATATCATCACACAGCAGTCAAGGGCCAGGCCCTATCAGTATCTCATGCTCCCTATTAGTCAAACAAATAACAACATTAATAGTTCTTTCCAATCATTTAAGCATATAAACATGTATACACAATTACCAAACCCTGAGTCGAGCTTGTCTTTAGTGGTGAATGTACATGTCCAGCCAGTCTTCAGGAACCCTTAAACCTAGACCACTCTGATACTAAGTTGTAACGCCCTGGATAACCAAGACAGTTACACTGTGTGTTAATAAAGGTGTAAGACTTGCTAATCAAGTCATTTAGTTGAAAATGTGTCGCTAAACCATTATTGAACTACGGTTAAAAGAGTTTTGTCATAAAAGATAAATTGTCCTTGTGCGCCAATATTTGTTCCGGCACTCATAGGCCGTTTATCTCATACACACATGGCAAAATATCATTATACAACATTGCAAACAAGTATAGGGAACTATTAGTCCCAAATTATCCACATAAAAGGGTGTAGTTTTCTTACCTTGGATTTCGAGTGGAGAAGGTGAACTGACTTCGAGCACGATCCACAGCCTCGAGCCTTGGCAACAAACCTAGTCACAACAATTATCGATATCTATCAACTTTCAATCAAAAAAATAAAATACATAGGGAACAAAACTAGCCTCTGGGACCTCAATCTCTACTATACTGGGTAGTAGAAATTGTCTCGAGCCCCTAGGTTTGAATCCTCGAGCCCTAACAACACTAAGAACTCCTCTAAGCTTAAAACTCCTAGGCGGGTCGTGACTTCGCTCAGACAATCACGACTTGCCCCAAGTTAGAGAACATTTTCTCACGCCAAAGGGGAGGCGGGTCGCAACTTGGCCAAGCAAGTCACGGTGCGCCCCTAAGTCAGAGAGCAGGCTAGGCCAGAAGGGCCACACGCGCTGCGGCGCCCCCAGGCTGGGTCGCAGCACGCCCTGCGAACCAAGGGAAAACTTGGGTTTTCCTCCTTCTTCTTCCAGCCAAGATCACACCATATTACACAGAATTTTCCCCAAACTTCACACTAAACTAGCTATGAACTTAGACCCATAACCACACATATTTTCATCCTATAATTCCCAACAATATAAACAGAAACAAATACCTTAATTTAGTCACAAGAATCACAGTACTATCTACTAAGATTTCCTAACCAAACCATCTGCCAAAATTCATCATTCAATCCATACTTAAAAGCTCATACTCAACCTAACCTACTCAGCAACAAAACCCATAAATAATTAGCGATTAAGGTCAAAGATTTTACCTCAAAAAATTAGACTAAGTTTCCTGGTTGATCAGCTTCAGCTCCTTAAGCCTCCTCCTCAATTAAACTCCCAAATTCATAGTCAAATGCCCAAATTCACAGACCTTTTTCCCTTAGTTTCCAAAGTGTACCAGTGAGAGAGAGGAAAAGAGAAAATCGTGATGGTGAGAGAGAGAAGCTGAGAGTTTTCTATATCTTCAATATTCCACTGCCTTCTCTAATAATCTAACATAAAGATCCGATTATATCCCTTTACTAACAAAATGACTACGTTACCCCTCAGCATAACTATTATTATAACATCTGCTCGTCCGACCAAACTCAGCATAACAATGTATATTTTTGTGCAAAATCTAAAATTTTGAAAAATATTCTAACTTTTGTTGCATTGTTTCCCTTATTTTGCTCATGTGTTTATATATTTTCATATGTTTTGCTTGCCTAATTATCTTATATGCCCCCCAAGTGATTGAGTAGCTTAAGGTGCTCGGTCACTTGCCATAGACCAATACTTGTTCGAACATAACTACTCGCGTACTTATAAATAATAATGAAATTTGAACAACGTTAAAAAACTGTCCAAAAGCTTATTTTTCTCTATTATCTAAGCACTAAGGGATCCCACAAGGAAATAGCTCTCTGAAATATCAAGGCTCTATGGTGTATTGTCTAGCCAATTGTTTTGTGGATAGAAAATAGTGTCTTAAAAGTTAGCATTATGCTCATATTTATAGAGTTTGAGATACTCTATGAATTTCAAATTCTACCGACCCACATGATTGTTACAAATGTATAATTTTATGTTTATGGAATTAAAATGAAGATTTAGGAGTTACTTGGGCTGTTAAAACCGTTCAAATTGGAGAAAAAGCCAAAATTGGACTAGGTTGTAGCGTCCCATGCTGCAGCCAAAGTGCAATTTCAGCTTCCAATTTTTTCAATATTCCAAGAAATGTCTCAATATCTTCCATCTTGATTTTGTAACCTCATGGGAGTTAAAAACAAGTCTTCAACAATCATATTGCGTAATGGCTCTATGAAATTCAAACATAAATGGTAACTCTCATTGTACACATTATTGTGTAATATTTGGGAGTTACAAATTTGTAACTGATTTTGTAACTCCAAAATATGTTACATTTGGGCACACACACTACAACAAAATAGGAGTTTAATGGTTATATGGGGGACACATTGTAGACATTCAATGTCTCCCCCTATGGGAGACGTTTTTGGGGGAGCCATTATAAGTGGTCCTATGATGACTCCCATGGGGAGACTTTGTAGACATTCAAAGCCTCCCACTGGGAGTCATCGTAGGGTGTAAAAAAGTACCCTACGAGAACTCCCAAGGGGAGACGTTGAATGTCTACAAAATCTCCTCATGGGACTCATCATAGGGTATTCTATTTTTAAAAAAAATTGAAAATTAATTATTTAATATTTCCAATATATTAATTAATAAAATAAAATTTAATAAACTTATTAATTAAATAAATATATTATATTTGCATATTTTACTCATTGAATTGCCAATTTTCACTTTGCCAAAAAAGATTTTTACACAATTCTAAAAAAAATTATTTCATACAATCTGAAGAGAAAACCCACTTCAACACTAACATCAAACCAAAAACCACAAGAACAACCAAAACACAGTTTATTAAACCAACATTCATATCTAAATAAAAATAAATAAATACATACAAAGAGTTAGCATATGAACAAAAAAAATCAGAGAACAAAATGAACAAAATTGTTGAGCTCTTGAGGCTTTGACAACGTTGGGCTTGCAGCTTTGAAGGGCAGCGACATCGGGCAGGTGCGGTGATGAGGGAGTTGTGGTGACGAGGGAGGCAGCATCAAGGGAGCTAGGCTGAGATGTAGGAGGCGACATCAAGGGAGGCCGCGACAAAGGAGGATGCACGTCGAGGGAGGTTGTGCATCTCAGGAGGTGGTCGGCGTCGATTGGAAGATAAGGAGATAAGAGAAAGGGAGAAAGAGCGAAGAGATCGGCTGAGAAGAGAAGAGAAGAAGATGATTTCTATCTTTTTTTGTGTCAGAGATGAATGGTTTTGAGAGAGAAATTAAAGGAGATATATAAATATGGATCGAGAAGCTAGGGTTTGAATGGAATAGAAAAATGCAACTAATTAATTAGGGTTTGTAAAGTTAATTACTTTTTTATTTTTTAAAATAAAATGATAAAGGAAGTGAATAGGTTGTGTGCTGTCCATTAAAATCGTGGACATGCTTCTTTCTTTTCTTTTTTTTTTTAAAAAAAAACTTCCAATATCTCCATAAGGCAGGCGTTAGAAGCCATTTTAATATTTTTTTAAAGAAAAGAAAACATTCAACGTCTCCCTAAGGGAGACATCCCATGTGGCACGTCTTCCCAGGGGAGACATTAGATGTCTGGCATGTCTTCGCAGGGGAGACGTTAGATGTCTGGCATGTTTTCCCAGGGGAGACATTAGATGCTCTTACATGTCTGATATTTTATAAATAAATAAATTTATATTCATATTTTTAAATTACCGCTCCCACCACTTTTAATGACTTACCTAGGTAGTCATCAACAAGAACTTTTAATGACTTACACCATTTGACTTTAAATATCCCTGTATACTTTTAATGGCTTACACCATTGGTGTAAGTCATTATAAAGAGTCATTAAAAGTGAAAATTGTTGTAGTGAAAATATAGCTAAACAACACATGCTTATTAATCAGCAAATACTTGTAAAAAAAAAATACAATAATTGGCAAGAATAATTAGTTATGCACAATTCATTTTATTTCTCGTAAAAAAATGGACAAATTCGTGTCTATATGAGTGATCAAACAATCATACACTTATAAGCGACCAACCAAACAAGTGACCAGCCCTTGTTAAAAAACTTGTAAAAATAAAAACTAATTAATACAAGCCATTCTTTAAAAATAAATGTTCATTGATAATACTTGTACATGTGTTCTCCATTCACATAGCGAGGAACGAGATCTCCATTTAAGCGAGCAAGTTTATACGTTTCTGGTTGAATAATTTCATCATTTTGATATGCACCTTCCTAGTTTGGCCCAAGTACTCCAGTAGCCTGGTCGCGAGTATTGAGGAAAACTCTTCTAATTACCACATCTCCTAAAGCAAACTTTCTCTCGTGTACTTTAGAGTTAAACTATCGAGCGACCTTTTGTTGATGAGATGCTACTCGTAGCTGAGCTTTTTCTCTTCATTCTTTTATCAAGTCTAATGAATCCATCAACAACTAGGGATTAGTATTCTAGTCTTATGTTAGCCTTCGATGTGAGGGTGGATCTAACTCAACTGGTAGCATAAATTCATACCCATATACTAGAGAAAATGGTCTATGATCCGTTGCTATTCGGTGTGTTGTTCTATATGACCAGAGAACTTCGAGTGATTCTTTTGGCCAATCTCCCTACGCATGTTCGAGTCTTTTCTTCAGGGTGTCGTTTACCATTTTATTCACAAATTCAACTTGTCCAATTGTTTGTGGATGGGCTACTCATGAGAAGCTTTTAGTTATGCCATGTTGTTCGTAGGTATCAGTGAATATGTTTCTATCGAATTGTGTGCCATTGTCTGATATTATCTTCTATGGCTGTCCATATCGGCACATTATGTTTTTTATGACAAAATCTAAAACATTTTTTGTCATGATTATTGTTAGTGGTTCAGCTTCTACCCATTTGGTGAAGTATTCGACACCCCTTCTTTCCTGTTTGCAAAGATCTAATTAGGTCTATTCCCAAAATTGACAAGGGCTTTGCATATGTTTCAGCTCGTTTAGGGTGGCTCGAGGTATCTTGGAAAATCATTTGCACTTGTTGCATTTCTTCACAAATTATTTTGCATACTCATTCATTGTAGGTAAGAATTACCCTTGTCGTTGAATCTTCTTTGATAAACTCTGCTCCCCCAACCCCCAACATGGTCCCCACAAAACCCTTCGTGTACTTACTGTAATAGTTCCTCAACTTTTTCTTTAGGGATACATCGCAGTAAGGGCATAGAATAACATCGTCAATACAAAATTTCATCTACTAAAATAAATTAGGCAGACTGTCTCTATAGTTTCTTCGATTCATTCTTTTTTGCTAAGAATATTCCCTGGTCGAGGTATTGGATGATGGGAGTCATCCAAGTATCAACTGCATGTATAACAAGGTTTGAGTCATCTACCTATATGTTGGGGGTTGAAAAATGTTCGACCGATACTATGTTTATCTTATCGGCATCTTTGGAGCTTGCTAACTTGGGCAATGCGTCAAAATTGAAATTCTGGCCGCTGTGTACATGTTGTAATGTATAATGTTCCAATTGTGCTATCAAGTCTTTTGCTTTGTTTAGATACATGACCATTTTCAACCTTCTAGCATAATATTCTCCTGGGATCTGATTAACGACCAGTTGTGAATCACTGTATATCTCTAGTGATTTCTCATTTACATCCTTGGTTATTCTTTATCTTGCGAGCAGTGCTTCATATTCAACTTCATTGTTGGAGGCAATGAAGGAAAATCTAAGTGCCCAGTGAAACGGATGCCCTTCTGGTGTTATAAGAATTAATCCTGTTCTGGAGTTATGCTCACGTGCTGGGAGATCAGTGAATTCAGCTACAAAATTTACCAATGCTTGGGCCTTTATTATTGTTGGTGGTAAGTAAGCAATTTTGAACTGCCCAAAATTCACGGCCCCTTTAAATAGTCGACCAATTGCTTCTAGTTTATCAAGATTTTCCGTAATGGTTTGTCGGTGAAAACTATCATGGGATGAGCTTGAAAATTAGGTCGTAGCTTTCATGATGTTAGTACCAAGCAGTAAGCTAACTTCTCAATCGCTGGATACCTTGATTCTTCTCATACTAGCCTCTTACTTATATAATATACTACCTTTTGAATGTTATTCTCTTCCCTGATCAAAACAGTATTAGCAGTGTATTATGTTATTTTGAGGTAGATGTACAAAGTTTCTCTTTCGACCACTTTAGATAGAATAGGAGGTTGAACCATATGCTTATTGAGTGCTTGAAAGGTCTGTTCGCACTCTTCTATCCATTCAAACTTCTTGTTTCCCTTGAGCAAATTAAAAAATGGGACACACTTGTCAGTAGATTTTGAGATGAATCTGCTCAGGGCACCAATTCTTTCTGTTAGAATTTGTACATCTTTAATCTTGGTGGGTGATTTCATGTCGATCAGTGCTTGAATTGTTTTGGGTTAGCTTATATTCTTCGTGAGCTCACTATGAACCCCAAAAACTTCCCTGATCCAACTCTAAAAGAACACTTGAGAGGGTTGAGCTTCAGCTTATATATTTTTTTAAGATATTGAAGCATTCATGTAAGTCCTTAATATGCCCACCATCTTTTTAAGACTTGACCAGCATAACATCGATGTACACTTCCATGTTATTTTTGATTTGGTCCTTGAACATGTGATTTACTAATCGTTGGTAAGTCGCACAAGCATTTTTCAAACCGGAAGGCATTACTTTGTAGATGTAAAGTCCAATATCTATTCGGAAGCTGGTGTGTTCCTCGTCAGGTGGGTGCATACTTATTTTATTGTAGCTAGAGTATGCATCCATAAACAATAATATTTCATGCCCTGATGTAGCATCGACCAGATCCTTAGCAGTGGAAAATAATCCTTTGGGCAAGCTTTCTTTAGGTCTGCAAAATCCACGCAAGTCCTCCAATTACCATTTGGCTTTGGGACTAATACGGAATTGGATACCCATGATGGATAAAATTCCACCCTAATGAATTCATTTTCCTTAAGCTTCTCGACCTCTTTTTTTAGTGTTTTGGACCTGTCTTTGTCAAGCAACCTTCTTTTTCCTGAATTAGTGAGTGATTTTTGTCAATTTTCAAGATATGACTAATAACTGCCGGGTCAATTCCAACAAAATCTTTATGAAACCAGGCAAATACTTCTTGATTCACACTCAAAAACTCCACCAGTTCTTTTTTGATCGTTGTCTCTATGTTTTTACTAACTTTCACAACTCTGGTCGGTTGTTTCTCTTCTAACTAGATCTTCTTGAGATCCTCCTTAGGTCCCACTTCCTCCCCAAAATCCCCAAAGCGATGATTTATGTCTTCATCCTCACTGTGGGCAACACCCTATTTGGTGACTTGTTCACCGAATTGGGCATTTGGTTCGCTAATTCCTTGCAATCTTTTCTCTGATCCGCAAGAGCTGCTCGAGGCAATGAGCCCACTCCCCTCTCTTTAATTCTTTGCCTTTGTAATAGAGGAGTTATAACATTCTCTTGCCTCCCTTTGATTTTTGAACACCCAATTCTTGGATCTGTTGGGAATTTCATGGCTAGATGCCACATCAAACTCAATGCTCGTAGCTCTACAGGATGGATCTTCTGATCACAGCATTATATGCAGAAGGAAAATAAACTACTATAAAAGTAGTGAGTAATGATCTATTCATAGTTGTAGTTCATGCTGTGACCGGGAGTCTAATCGACCCTGTTGGTGTGAGTCATTCACTAGAGAAACCATAGATGGTTTGGTTGCATGGCTCAAACTCTTGTACTGATAACTTCATTCTTTCTAATGACGATTTATAAGGTATATGTACTGAGCTTCCTGTGTCCACCAACACTCTCTTCACCATCATGTTGGTGATTTGGACATCCATAACCAGGGGATCTGTGTGGGGGAACTGAACTTGTTGTGCGTCAAGCTCAGAGAAAGTTATACAATCCTCCTCTATTCGAGATTTTCTGGGAGTTTGCTCCTCGATGGATAGCATTTTAATATCTTGCTCATGACGTAGGGTCCTGTCCTACCTCATTCTGGCCTTACCTCTGTCACTAGCTAAGTGTGGTCTACCACAAATAGTGAGCAAAGTGCTCGCGACCGGGGCTGGCTATAGAGGAGGCGAGCGTTGGCATACACGTGCCTGATCCTTGCCTCCGTTAGCTCCTTGTTGGGGATTATCTCCTATTTGTATATATCTCCTCAGACTCAATCTCATCTTTCAACTAGTTGCATTCATTTATATCATGGCCATAGTCATTATGGAAGTGACAAAACTTTGTTGTGTCTCTTTTTGAAATGTCCTTCATGATGGGAGTTGGTTGCTTGAAAGTTATGGTGGTATAGTTGGCTTAGTACACCTCTACTCTACTGTCTACCAGGGTCGTATAATTGGTGCGCATTGGTTCATATCTGTTCTGTTTAGGGCATTTATTATCAGATGCAGATTGCTCAATTCTTGCCATTTTTACAACATTTTTATTATTGTTCTTACCACCGTTGTTGGCCTTACTAGAGGCTGGCTTTTCTTTTTTGTTCTGATCCATTTTTGGATCTTTTCCTTCATTGGCGATAATGTCCTCTAACTTGATATATTTGTCTGCTCTGTCCAAAAACTCTTGGGTGCTTCTGATTCAATTTTTTCTTAAACTACTCAATAATGGGGATTGGTGTTGTACTCCAACTGTAATGGCCATCACTTTTCCTTCATCTCCTTCTATTTTGGCACAAGCAGCTGCTCTTATGAACCTTTGAATATGCTCTTTGAGAGGCCCACCTTGTTTTTTCCTTACATCAACCAGCTGATTTTCTTATATGGGATGTATGCGACCAGTATAAAATTTTCCTTGAAACACCTTGACGAACATTTCCCATGAAATTATGCTAGCTAGTGGAAATTTAAAATACCACTCTTGAGCAGCATTAGATAGAGTGGCATGGAAAATTCTGCACCAAGCATCTTTGGATACCTTCTGAATATCAATCTATATCTCAAACTTGTTTGCATGAGATATTGGATCTTCTCTTCCAGTATAGCTGGGTAGTACAATCATTTTGAACTAGAGGAGGCCTATGAGGTCTACATTGGTCGCTAGGTCCCGAGACATTGTCATGTCATGGGGGATCCCTGACCGCATAACCTAAGTCTGGCTGCTTCCTATTTTATGAGGGACCATTTCTTGGTCCTCTCCTAGGTAGGACCCGTGCATTTGTTATAAGATATGTTGGACTTGGGGGACGTTGTTCGTTCCTATTCTGTCGAGTTGGCTGCTCATTAACTCGTCCAAGCTGAGGAGGCTGACGATGCTCGTTACGTCTACCAGAATTCTTGGGCTATCTTTCAGGTTGGGCAGCTCGATGTTGTTCTAGTTGTTGATGATTTTGTGGTTGCTCATGTCATGGGATTGGAGGATATTGCAGACTTTCAAGGGGTTTTGGTTGAGGGTTTTGTGCAAGTCAAACTCCTTGTGCTAGCTGTATAGCCTCCTCCAAGGCAATCGTCGTATCTCTCTGACGACAATCTATTTTGGCTTGCCTGTCATTGAGCTCTCGCCTTTGTTTGTCAATTTCAATTTGCTGCATGATCATAGTCTCAGCAACATTCTCATGGTTAGCCTTCAATGTGGCTTATTCATCCTGCAATATTCTCATGGCTGCTCGTAGGGTTCCAGCATCCAATTCTTGGCTTTCCACCTCCATTTCTACTTGAGGCTCTTCTTCAGTCACTCTCGGTGGAGGAGGTGGGTACTCTGGATTCTAAAACTTCTGACCAGCATGCTGGCCTTGCGTTTTCCTAGTAGACTTAGCCATCTTTTCTTAACTCCAATCTTCTTGAATTGAGCTCTCAACGAGAGCACCAAAATGCTGACCCACGAATTGGCCAACGACACTTAGTCAAATAAACGATATGAAGTAAGAACTAAATTTAAGAATAATAAACAACAAATAGATTTATAGTGGTTCAGCCCCACTGATGAATAATGAGCTACGTCCACTTAGTACTCTTATTAATGTAAATTCACAAAACCTGCAATCACATGACTAGAGTCAACAATTTTTACAAGGTAAGAGAAAGGATACAAGAATGTGTATAACAGCACTAGATTCTTAGAATTATATGAAAGTAAAGAATTCAGCGTAAGGAATACTAAACCCTTGGGTCTCGATTTATAGACCCAAGGACGTAAAAAAAGTGGGCCATGGGCCTTGCGAACTTGTGCAACAAGTAATAATAAAATAATATGTAAATAATACACTTTACATTTGAAATAACAGATATCCAACAAATATCTATATATTTAACTAATTTTGAGCGTTAACGGTGCTCCATCGAGCGGCTGTGGTCGCATGTCTTTTGACCAACTTCTTTTCCAACTACTCCGCATAACTATTGCATGTGTTTGATAGCATGTTTTCTTTTCCTGGCTAGTAGTGGGTCAACCAATCTTCTGTAAATGACTCGTCATGTGCCTTTCACATGCCTTATGTTTATGCCACATCATCATGCTAATTTTTAAGGAAACAACAAGAATAGTTACAATGAGTTTGATTCTATTCTTGAGGCAGTTACAACAATTGAGAGTGAGAGCTTTCTAGAAGATGAACAATTATATACTTAATGATCCAACCCCTTTTACATTTCAATTTAAAGTATTTATAGCCGCAGAGATGGGAAGTGTTTATCGTGGCAAGTTGTTTCCTGATCCAACTAATTTCAGAGACACTCGGATAAAGGACATGTTTTTGTCTCTCCAAAAATGCCAACCAAGCGTGTCATTTTCATGAAGAGGTTCCATGCATATTCTAATGCTGAGAAGCCTCGCATGGCGAGGGCCACCAGCGAGCAGTGAGGGCCACTAGAAATTGGCTAAAGCTGTTGTCGACGAAGGACTGGTGAGGAGACCCTTGTCCTTGTGATTGGTGACGGCCTGATGTCAATGGCGACGGTGCCTAGACTGCTGAGGGTTGATTAACTCGTGCCACTGGTAAAGTAGACTCTTGTTGATGAAGTCCATTTTTGCCTAAGTGTCAAGGGAGTGATGAAGTTCTCTCTCTTGGTGAGCGACGATGATTGCGGTGCTCGCCACTTCACCACTTGTTTTGACACATCATTAGCTACATGGGCTACCATGTGGCTATGGTATAACAGGCGGGTACTAACGGTGCAAGTAAAAGTTGAACTTAAGTACTTTTGCTATCAAGAAAATGACCTAGGTACTTAAGTACAACATTTTCCATAACTTGAGTATGTTCACTGTGTAGTGGAATAAATCTGTCTACATGTTAAAAAATCCAATAAGCTAGTCGGACTAGGTAGCCAGGTCCAATTAGCCAGCCAGTCAAGCCCAACCCAACATAAATGAGCTCAAATACACTGAATGAACCACCCAAATTGTTAGTCTATACCCGGACCCAAATTTGGATACACTCAATCAGCTAAAGAACTTGAAATGGTCAAGATACACGCAACCCTTCCCATGAATTTCGGAAGGTAACCACTTGAAGCGAGTAAGACGGATTAGGAGGGCGAAAGAGCAACAGTTGGGAAAACAACTATAAGTAAGACCCTAAGGGGAGAGTACTAGATCATCTGATAACCATTACTAATCTACTTTATTTACCATATCATCTGATAACCATTATTAATCTACTTAATTCTCTTACTGAAACGATTATTACTCTCTCTAGGCTAACCAGTCAAGCAAGTCGAATCAGTCAACATGGTCTGACCCGACCGGACTTGACCCAATCGTTGAGTTCCATCGTCATCTCTGTCGTCACTCTGACCATCCTACTACTTATCCATCCATCATTATATCATTATTTTCATTATAGTTTAGTTACTTTCAATTAGCTTTCGTTACAACCCGACTAACTTGACCGTCGGAGTCCCTTTGGCTGACACTACATCAGTGCTCCCAATTGAACTCTCGTCTCTCTCTTTGTTCTTGACAGGTTTCTGGTGCCTATCTAATCAATTGTAGGAAATCACATCTACAATTTGGCACCCACCTTGGGGCCATAGCAATTAGACGATTGAGAAAGAATCAAGGAGTTCACTTTAGAGCTATGTCAGACATGACTGAGACACTGATCTAGCCACCTAGCTCGCTGCCCTTACTTCCTATATGAATGAAGAACGTGAGAAAATGACAAGACTCGAAGCTGAGAATGCTGACCTTCCCGAATGGAAGCCATGTCTTCTTAGGCCATCGAGGTTCAGCCATCCTTCTTTCGAGGCCCAATCATCCCAATACATCCTTTGAGTGACTTCACCCCTATCTCTAACAATGATGGAATGAGTTAGACAGATCCATCATCGTCGGTAAGGAATTCTCAAACTCCACCTACCATGCCAAACACACATGATTCTATTGTCAATGTAGGTGAACAAGTAACCATTACTGAACATGGACATTCATCTGCACCCAAACAACAGCAGACTCTAGAAGTCAGCCAGCAAGCTTTACAGTAGTAGATTCTAGGAGCCAGCTAGCCAGCCTTTGTTGCTGGACAACAGTAGATTCCTAGAGCTATTCAGCCAGCTACTACAGTTGGGCATCTGGAGATTCCAGGAGTCAGTCATCCAGCCACTAGAGTTGAACAACAACAGATCCTAGGAGCCAACCAACCCTTCCATGGAGCTGGTCAGAACACGCTTGAGTAACAAGTGGTCTGACTGAGTCATCCAGCCGTAAGCGAGCCAGCCCGCCATACCACCATTAGCTCAATTCCGATCCAAGATCCTATGTTGTCTCGTAAATTGGCCGAGATGGAAGCACTTATCAAACAGATTCCTAGAATGCCACCCGATAATAGTGCTGACTACATTCCCTCTCAAGACCATTTTGCACAAGTCGGAGCTGTAACGCCCTACTACCTTAGGGCCGCTACTTAGTGAGTTTAAGACAAAAATCGTGCTTTTGACTGACTCTAAGTGGTTTCTAAAACCAAAAGTGTGAATAAATCAAAGTTTAAGGCTGTACTCTTTTAAAATGTTTAGCTTCATTGAAACGTTAAGTATAAAACATCTGGGATCCCAAAATAAGGTTTACAAAATATTTACAACTCAAAAATATATTTACACTTGATCAAAAATCAAAAGAATGGTAAATACATCCATATACAAAAATGCCCCCAACCAAAGCAGTCGGGCAGGCCGAACATGTACGCGCCGCCCCCACGCTCTCCATACTCATGGCCAGTTGACTGACTCTTTGCTTTTACCTGCAACATGGAGCACCCGTGAGCCGAGGCCCAGCAAGAAAACCCAAATAGTACATAACATATGCAATTAATATAGCTGACATAATCCATTGATAAATAGGAAAACTATCAAACTAAACAAGCACGGCCATGCCGCCCCCGAGGCCTTACCAAAGCCTGGGGTCTCGTTCCTCACTGTAGGATAACTCATGTATCCCTTGGGTCCCACCCTGGCTACAAGCATCCCATGTGCTAAGTGTTACTTCCGGCCCCTAGGCTGTACCCGGCCTTCGCCGCTCTCGGCCTTAGCCGTTCATTTCATTAGAATCGCACGTATAATACATTTCAAGATAATCATTCAAGCATATAATAATTCATCTAAGGTTAAACAATTGCACATAACACAGTCTAGGGCCATGCCCTATTCTCGGGTGTTACGGTTTTCTTACTTGTATTCCGAGCTTCCTGATGCACTAAAGCTGCGAGCACGGTCCTCTAACCCGAGCTTTTCCAAAGACCTAGTCACAACATGAGTAAAACATCCTTTAATACTAATCGATTCAAAACCACTTCCTGGGACCAATTCCATACACTCGGGACCCCCAAAATCCTAAAACAAATCATTGGAAACATCCCCCGAACCCCCGGAGCAAAAGCTCAAATTTGCAAAATTTCAAGCCCTTAAAATGGCCTAGCGCCGCAGCTCAGCCCTAGAGGGCCGCGGCGCTAAGCAAGTCAGAGAGCCACCCTGCCTGGATCCAGCCTCGCGCCGCGGCGCCCAAGAACAGGGCCGCGGCGCGCCCTTACGAACCCAACATTTTTGGGTTTCTCTCCTTCAATTCCTTCATCCAAAATACCTCCAAACCAGCCCAAACACATATCTCAACCCCAAAACTCAATTCCAAACTTCATATGAACCATCTAACAACCTATAGACACTAGAATCAAGATCAAAACATCAACACACCCAAAATCCACACCTTTGATCTCTAATTTCAGCAACTCAAACCAAAACTCAAAAAAACTAACTCAAGCTTTAGATTCACAAGTCAAAACATAAATCAAACTTAAATATGCATAAGATCCTTACCTCAAGTGGAGAATCCACCCTAAAAGTTCCTTGTTCTCCTCCGAAGCTCCCACTTCAGCCCTTCTACACCTCTTCTTCTTTCTTCTTCTTGCCCTAGCCTTTCTTTCTTCTTCTCTTCCAATTTTATCAAAACACCAAATGACCAATGCCCAAACCGTATACCCCATAAACCCAGCTGAAAATTGTCTAATTGCCTTGCCAAATGACCAATTTACCGCCTTCCTATAACCCTTTATAACTAAACCTTCAAGGGTACTTAAGTCCTTTCATTTCTATTTCAATTCTACCATTTTCTATCTAAAACTTGTTACTCACAGCAGTTACAAATGGTTACCCAGGTTAGTCAATTACCAGTAACTAGAACCACTCATTCACAACTCAACCTATAAGATTCCCAAAGTACCCCTAGGCTCCTCCCGAGCCGGGTACAAAATCTCGTTGTGACTTTTAGACTAATTGGCTCATTAGGACCGTCTCGATGCGTGCATCCTGATAAAAACACCACACTCACATGGCACAAATCACATAATACAATTATCACAGTTATGCCCTAAAATGGCCAACTTACAATTATGCTCATTCTAAGATAATCAGGTCTACATGCATACTAATTCACATAGTCATGCATCTTAAATAATCAAATAGTCATGTAACATGCATTAAATCGTAATCATGCATAAAACTCATTAAAGACACACACAGAATCCCATTATGCCCTCCAGGCACACTACTCAAGGCCCTTAAGCCTTAATAGTGAATTTGGGGTCGTTACAGGAGCTATCAATCAGACTAAACAAGTGGGAAATAGAGCTTAGCGAGTATAGCATACCTTACAGGCCATGAACCACGTTGAAGTCTTAGATATTAGCTCATTTCATTGCGACTTTGCACCTAACAATCACATGCAGGCAAAAAAAGAGCTCTACAGCCTGACCAAGGGATAGTAAGCCAAGACTTGGGAGCTCCATGTAGAAGGATCAAATAACATAAGAGGAAGCGGACTTGGACTCGTCCTAACCTCCCCCCAAGGCAAATCAATCGAGCAGGCAGTCAGATGTGGATTCAAAGCTATTAATAATGAAGAAAAACACGAGGTGATGATTGCTAGACTCGGGCTAGCAAAAGCAATTGGAGTAAGATAAATCAATGTATTTAGTGACTCAGAGCTGGTAGTCAACCAAATGCAAGGTAGCTGCCAGGCTCGAGATGACAAGATGACAGCATACATCAACAAAACCAAGGAGCTGCAATCAGGTTTTGATGAGTTCACCATCAAACAAGTACCAAGGGGGGAGAACAGTCATGCAGATCCACTAGCCAACCTCGGATCATCCATTCAGACAACAAACTCCAAGGAAATACCAGTAGTGTATTTTCAATGGCCAGCTGTTTGGAAGGGGAAAGAAGAGATAATCAATGACATCTCAACTAATCGGACATGTATGACTCCAATACTAGAGTACCTGGAACGAGACATATTGCCTAAAGACAAGAATGAGGCATGCTGAGTTAAGGCTCAATCAGCCCGCTTCTCCATCATACAAGGTAAACTCTATAAATGATCATATTCTAGTCCTTATTTAAGATGTATTAACCTTGCAGAAGCAAAGTACATACTAACTGAGCTGCATGATGGGGATGTGGAAACCATTTCGAGGGACAAAGCTTGGCACACTGAGCCTTGACACAAGGGTACTACTGGCTAACCATGAGAGTTGACTCCTCCGACTATGCAAGGCGTTGTGATAAATGCCAACAGTTCTCTCAAGTGTCTCATCAACCTCCAGAACGCTTAGTGGCAATCACTTCCCTGTGGCCATTCATAAAATGGGGAATGGACATAGTTGGCAAGCTCCCAACCGCACCAAGACAGAAAGTCTACATGCTCACCGTGACAAACTACTCCAGTAAATGGATCGAGGCAGAAGCCTACCATCAAGTAAGGGACAAAGAAGTCAAGAACTTTATTTGGAAAAACGTGATATGCCATTTTAGGGTACCTAAAGGGATCGTGACAGAAAATGTATCTTAATTCATTAGCTTTGATTTCCAAGACTTTTGCAAATTTTGGAAAATCAAGCTCAGCTTCTCGACACCAAGGTGTCCCCAAGCAAACTGACAAGCAGAATCATCCAACAGGACAATCATTAACACTATCAATAAGTGCCTTGAGAAAGCTAAGGGAATGTGGGAAGATGAGCTGTCATGAGTCTTATGGCCTTATCGAACCACAACCAGGACTTCAACAGAAGAAACATCATTCTCACTAGCCTACGGGATGGAAGCAGTCATCCCTACTGAGAGTGAAGTTCTGAAAGCAAGATATGAACTGACCACCAATAAAGAAAACTGGAAGAACATGTGCCATGATCTCGACACCATCGAAGAGAAAAGGGAAAAAACACTCTTAAGAGTCTCATCTTACCAACAAGCCGTAGCTAGACATTACAATAAGGACATCTGCACTCGAACATTCAAAGTTGGAGACTAGTGTTGCGAAGAGTGTTCCAGAACACTAAGGACGCAGGAGCAGGTAAGCTCGCCCCAACTTAGGAAGGTCCCTACCTGGTCAGTAAGGTAGTCGGACATGAAGCATATAAGTTACAAACTCAAGAAGGGCGAGACATTAGTAATAGTTAGAACGTTGTCCACCTAAAAAGAGTATAACCCTTAACTCTACTTAGTCTTCTTTTATCTACTTTGATCATGGTCTAACGATATCTTTATCCAAGCTACATACTGACACTATCATGCAAGGAGTCAAAACTACATTTGGGCTTGATCCCTGCAAAGGATATGTAGGCAACTCTACGGAGTACAACCCCTATTACAACAACTTTTTATTTCCACTTATGACAAACAAGAAAATCAGTCAAGAAGACGAACAAGCCTAACCCTAAACACGTCTAAGGATGAGTAATCCATCAAGAATTAATATAAAGAAGTCTAATTCTAAAATAATAAATATATTACAGTTAGACTGAGGGACAAAGCGAAGGTAAGTCAAATCAGCCAGCCATCCAAACAAGACGAACAACGATGTAATAAAATTAGCTAGAAGAACATAACAATCCTACATACAACATTCAGTCATCTGAATAAAATGAACAAAAATACATGATGTTCTTAAAATTAAAATATAATAAGCTAACATAAAGTAGTCAGACATTTAGTTTAACCAACTAGCCATTCAGACAAGACAAGCTACAACTGACATAAGCGAAATTACAAACCAAAGATGGAAGCTACATAAACATAAAAAAGAAAACAGAATTAGATCCCCATACAGTCATCCAACAGAATTATCTTATAACAAAGATAGATTCAATTAGTCGTAGGCCAGGAGTCAGTCATCCCGAGCAGGGGCGTCCGTAGTCATAACTCTGAATGAATCGGCTAGATTGTCAGCTTCGGCAACCTCCTCAACTTTCATCCGTTGCAACTCGCCATAATCAGTGATGTACTGAGTTATATCCCAAGACTCAACCTTCCCATCACAATAGACAATCATAATTTTTCCACGACATTGGACCTCAACCTCCAAGCCAATATCAATCCAATGACCTTCCCACATGTCAACCTTTGCTTGAACAAAACGAACATTAGCCAAGGTTGATTGCAACCAGCTGACATCTTGCTCCTTAGCATTTAACTCGACCCGCAGCTCCCCATTAACATTTTCCAATTCAAGCTTACAAATTTTCAAAACCTTAACTTCAAAGTCTGCCTAGACCACGAGTTTCCTTTACACAACAATAGGAATCCAAACATAATTCAAACAAATACATGACATGTCCAAACATGCATCCATCTTGAGGTGGCAAAAGTAGTCACAAATCACTCAGACAACCTTTCTACTAAGCATCATACCAAAAGTGACAAGAGTAGTCACCAACTAGTTAGACAACATTATTTCAACCACACATCGTAGCAAAAGTGTCACAAGTGTCACCTAGTTAGTCAGCGTACAATTCTTTAAAAAAAAACTAACTAGACAACCGTACAAGGTATGCAAGGCAACCTAGGCCGGCTTACTGTATGCTTGTCCACTCGGTCAATAGGCTTCGCACCAACCAGGCCACTTGGCCTCGCACTCATTCGTCCTACTCAACCACCCAAGAGCATTCGCTCGCGTACTCAGCCTCACACTTGGCCGCGACACTCGACCATCTAGTCAATCGGCCACTCAGCTTCAAACTTGGCCTCAAGTGTGCACTCGACCTTGCGAACACTCACTTAGTCTCATGCGCCATTCGAATATCTGGTCAATCAGCCACTCGACCTTGCGCGCCACTAGGCCATCTGGTCAATCAGCCACTTGGCCTCAAAGTTGGCATTGCGCTCCATCCGAACACCTGGTGCACTTGACCACATGATATACTCGCTCACGAGATGCGCTCGACCACCTTGTGCACTCGACCCCTTCACATATTCACTCGGCCCCCCTGCATGTTCGTTCGACCCCCTCGGCGACCCACTAGGCCCCTAGATGGACCACTTAGCAGACTGCTCAGTCCCCTTTGTCAGTCCACTCGACCTCTTCAGCCAACCACTCGGCCCACTTAACCACCTCGATGGACCACTCGACGGTCCACCCGACCCCCTACGTGGTCCACTCGGCCTCTTCGACCAACCACTTAGCCTCCTCGGCAGCCCACTCGCTCTCCTCGATAGACCACTCAATAGTCCCCTCGGACCTCTTGATGGTCCACTCTACCTCTTCAGCAAACCACTCGGCCTCTTCGACTGACCACTAGGCCACCTTGGCAGCCCCTTCGGCCATTTTGCTGGTCCATTCAATGATCCTTTTGGATCACTTGTTTAGTCAGCCACCTAGTACATCGCACCCCAGTCGTCTAGTCGTGCCAAATGGTTACCTCGCGCGTGCCAATAGGCCACCTTCCCTGTGTGCGCCAATAGGACCACCAGACGGCCACCAGTCACCCCGTCTGCGTCAATAGGGCATCAGTTGGCCAGTCGAACCAGGTGATCCCCCATAGTTAGCTAGTAGGATACCAGTCGGCCTCTCGGTCAATAGGCCACTAGTCGGCCTCTTGGTCAATCGGCCTACCAGCCCCACACGTCAAGTCGACTTCGCACCCGCACGCGCTCAAGTATGTGGCCTCTCGGACCTACGCGACAGCTCATCTCCTCTCCCGTGGACAATCAACTAGTCGCCCACTCAGACCACGCATGTCTAAGAAACCCCATTCCCATGCGCACCACATGACTAGTCGGCCTCTTCGCCACACGGGCCAAGTCAACCCACATTTGCGCGCATGCCCCGTGGCATCAGGCGTCACGCGGTAGTCGGCCAGCCGTCCCTGGGCTCCACTTGTGCTTTACAAACATAATCTGACATCATAAACTCTGAAGCTATAATAAATTCTAGCTAGAGAATGAGGGATAAACTATAGTGGAAAAAATGTGTCTACATGTTAAAAGGTCCAATAAGCCTGTTGGACTAGCTAGCATGGCCCAATAAGCCAGCCAGTCAAGCCCAACCCAACATAAATGAGTTTAAATATGCTGAATGAACCACCATTATGGTTAGTCCATACCCGGACCCGAATCTAGATACACTCAATCAGTTAGGGACCTTGAATCGGTCAAGATACACGCAACCCTTTCCATGAATTTCGGAAGGTAACCACTTAAAGCGAGTAAAACGAATTAGGAGGGCGAAAGAGCAACGATTGGGAAAACAACTATAAGTAAGACCCTAAGGGGAGAGTAGCAAATTATCTGATAACCATTATTAATCTACTTTATTTACTAGATCATCTGATAACCATTATTAATCAACTTTATTCTCTTACTGAAACGAGTATTACTCTCTCCAAGCGAACCAATCAAGCAAGTCGAATTAGTCTGCCTAGTTTGACCCGATCGTTGAGTTCTGTCGTCGTCTCCGCCCTCACTCTGACCATCCTACTACTCATCCATCCATCATTATATCATTATTTTCGTTATAGTTTAGTTACTTTCAATTAGCTTTCGTTTCAACTTGACTAACTTGAGCGTCGGAGTCCCTTTGGCTGACACCCCACTGGTGCTCCCAATTGAACTCTCGTCTCTCTCTTTGTTCTTGACAGGTTGATGGTGTTCGTCTAATGAATTGTATAAAATCACATGTATACGCCACAAATATCCCAATAATTTTTAATTGAAATATATTTTTGTAACTAACATTTACAATTTAGATTTTTTTTGATTAAAAATATATTTTTGTAACTAACATAACTAATTCCAAAACTTAAAACAGATATATTTTTATAATTAACATTTACAAAACTAATTTGTTAATGTAGTTAAAGGAATCTTAAACCAATGTTTACAAAAATGCTAGATTACATGTAACAATTAAATATGTAACTAATTGTTACAAAAATACCCAGATTTCAAATAAACATCGTTTACTCTTGCAGATCCAACAACGTGAAACTACAGCTAGTTTAAAGCTTTTCAATGGATGGGCTTTTATCTCCTCAAAAATTTGAGTTCAATTGTGCATAGAGCTTATTATTCAGATGTCGGAAATGGAGGTTGAAGGTGGCAGAGTTGTGAGCTTCTATTGACCCTCATGGCAGCAACTGTGAGTGGGACAACGAAACTGAGGAATCAAAGGTTTTGGTGGGCAACATGTGTCGATAGGTTTTAGTGATCTAGCATTGGTCGACCATAAAAATGGTTGAAGAGATGATTCAGTAGAAGTATTTTTGTAAATCTTTTTTTTCTTTTTAGGGTAAATTTTTGTAGCTATTATTAGGACAGATATTATTTAATTTTTTGGGAGGTATTGAGGTGTATTATGTAATATTTTTCTAAATAATTATGAAAATATGCCACTTAAAACGTACATATTAAATTTTTCTTTAATTAAATCATTGTCTAAAGTTTCTTTTCAAGAACATTTCTCTAAACACAACGTGTCTTCAAAAGTTTCTCATATTCGTGAAATCTTTATTTTCTATGCCTAGTATTTTAACCAAACTGTCTATTATATCATTTCTTCTCTGTACAACCATCTCAAATCTATACCAATGTCTCAATATTTTTCTTTGTAATTTTTCAGTTTTATGCCCTTATAAAACCACATTTCAGATGTAACACATTTTATGATCAATAAACAAGTGGAAATTTTTTCTTTTATCAATTGCATTGCTTGCTTGTTTTATTACATGATTATTTGCTTAATAGAAGCATATATTAAATCCTGAACATATAAATAAGTTACACTTATAGTAACTAGGTCACAGTGGATTATAAATATAAGAATATGTTTAAAAGAATTAGTCCTAAGATTAAATCAGTGCACATGATTTTCACTATTTTGTTAATCTACGATATGTTCTACTTACACACTAGGTGTGATTTCTTGTCGATGACATTTCCTAAGTAGATAAAATCGAATGTATTTTGTTACATTTTACTAGGACTAACACTGATTATTGATAGATAAATAAGTATCATTATTATCGATTCTAATCAGAGTCACAACGTTGATAATAGGGCAAGTCGATCTAAATTCTGAGTGATAATATTTCTATTAATTATATTATGTTAATCTTTTCATTTGTCCGTTAAAAACATACCTTACTGCATAGCCTATACTTACATCATGAAGATTCATTAATGTAATTGAATGAGAAGTATGTATCTGTCTGATTATTGTTTCAAATTCATCACTTTTATTTTTGAAAATCCATTTAGTGCCAATTACATTAGTATGATTTGGTCTTTCCACAAGTGTCCAAACATCGTTCCTAGAAAATTGTTCTAATTCCTCTTGGATAACATTTATCCATGATTCACTGGTCAAGGCCTCTTTCACATTTTTTGGCTCAATAGAAGAATTAAAACAATATAATTACACAAGATTAACATACCTTCTCCTTATAACCATGCTTTCCTCAAGATCTCCAAGAATCAGATCTACTGGGTGATTTTTCTTGACCCTGGTGGAGGGTTCCCTTTAATTGGAATCAGTAATGGTTTCTACATGTTTTTCCTTTGACTGCTCATCTTCAACTTGATGAGAATCTGACTCTATTTCATCATCTTCTACTACTGTCTCTGCAGTTTCAGCTCCTGGTGTCACAAAATCAGTGTTTGTAGCAACAAAATGTTCCTCTAGAAAGCTCCCGATTTCTTCTTCTCTTGAAAATTCTGAAAAATCTTTTGTATCATCAATTACAACATTAGTTGACTCTGAATTAGTTTGAGTTCTCATGTTGTATACACGATAGGCTCTACTATAAATTGAGTAACCAAGAAACACTCCAACATCACTCTTGGCATTGAATTGGCCAATGCTTTCACGATCCCTTAAGATGTAGCACATGCAACCAAAAATGTGAAAATAACTTACATTTGGTTTCTTATCTTTCCAAATCCCATAGGGAGTCTTAAAAGTACCTATGTAACGTCCCAGATTTATAATAAGACTTAGTGCCTTTATTAGTGTGTCACGAGGGCATAATTAGATATATATATATGTGTGGAATTTATTGATTAAATGTGTGACTATGTGGCATACATGATTTATATGGTAATATGATTATATATGCATGTTTATGTGTATTAGATATGCATATGAGCTTGTTCGTGTTAATAAGGGCATAGTTGTAATTTGACCTGTTGAGGGTATAAATGTGATTATATGTGTTAAATTATTGAGACCACGTTATTATGTGGATATATTTTCAGTATTCGGCTCGAGGCGATCCTAGTGAGCATATTAGCATAATAGTAACAACGGGGTCCAATAACCGGCTCGGGGCGAGCCTAGGGGTACTTCGGGGACTTAGTGTGTATTTGGGATTTATTGGTTAATGGGAAATTTTTTGGCGATTAATTGGGCACGTCGTGATTAAATAGGAATTTATAGGACCACTTAAGGATTAGCGGGAAATGCGGTAAATGATGGGTTTGCCCTTTAAGGAAATAAATGGCTAAGATAAGTGTAAGGATATTTTGGTCTTTTGTGTAAGAGATATGCTTAGGGAAGGACTTCAGGAAGTGACTAGAATCACCAGAAACAACTAAGGGTAATCTCTCTCATGTTACCCTCTCTATCACTCTCCTTGGGGAACTTTGGACAGCTAAGGAAGAACACCAATTCTCTGAACTTTGGGGCAGGAATTTGTTGAAGAGTTGAAGCTAGGATCACTTGAGGATCAGTTTAGGATCAGAATCATTATCACGGTACGGTTTAAACCCAGTTGTTAGGTGAATTTCATTGGTTAAGTTAACCTTTTCCTAAGTTTTTAGCATAAGCATGAATTTTGAGATTTAAGGTAGTTTTGAGCTAGTTATTGGTTGTAAATTTTGCATGTGTTGCCGTGAATTTGTTGGGGTTTGATTTTGGGGAAAAAAAGGGATTTTTGGTAGGAAATTCTAAGAGTTTTTGGATTGAAAACAATGGGAATTTCTGGATTTTGGGCTCCAGCTGAGGCCCTGTTCGTCAGGCACCGCGACCCGTGTGCATGAGAAGGCCCTGGGGGTCTCTAAAGTTGCCTAGGTGTCGCGACGCAGGTTGAGGCATGTCGTGGCCCGTGTCCCCAGGAGAGAGCCTTGAGGCTCTCTGACTTGTAGCGCGTCGCAGCCCTTAAGGCCTGGGCTACGACTCTAATTGAGAGAAATATCCAAATTAGGTTTTTAGGCTCGAGAACTCAAACCTAAGTGCTCGGGAAGGATTCTACTACCCAGTTTAGTAGAATTTGAGGTCCCGAAGGCTAGTATGTTATTCTAAAGCATTTAATTGGTTTAGGTTTTAATGGTTATAAATTATCGCTTTGTGACTAGGGTTAACGTTATGGCTCTGGATTGTGGATCGTTCTTGGGACAGGCTTACACCCTCAGGTCGGGACTCGAGGTAAGAAAACTGCGCCCGGGTTTTGAATGGGGCTTAGACCCCTACTAACGAATTTGTTATGATTGTGAATATATCTGTATCAGAGAATATCTGGATATGCATGCTTGTATATGCTGCCTCTGATTTCTTGTTGCATAATGTATATTTGTGATTATATCTATTTTGAGGGCCAGCCTAATGGCGATGGGGTTTGATAGAATGCTGTGAAATGCAACCTGACCTAAGCGTGTCGAGGTCAGCTATAAGACTAGAGGACTCAACCTAAAGGGCATCCAGCCTAAACATTATACAATAAAAAAAGTTTTTTGCACTTAACTAATTGTATTGGTTGATGAGATTGGTTTACGTGTTTGATTGAGCTGAATATTACCGTTAAGCTTATTGCTTATATCCTATTGTTGATTGAATTTATTGATCTATGTTTACTATACATATATTTTTGCTTATTTGTGCTTGTTTAATTAAGTTTTCTTGCTGATCCTTGGCTCACAGGTTCTATGCGGTGTAGGTAAAGGAAAGGAAAAGTTGGACCCTCGTGAGTTGGAGAGCTTCAGGGGCGGTGTGTACATCAGCAGCTGCTCGAATGTCACGGCCGAGGGATTGACAAGAACTAGAACCAAATTGTATTTTGCCACTTAGGTTGGCTTCTATTGCAATTATTTTGATGGTTGTAATTGTCTTGTAAACATCTTTTCGGGATCTCGTGTACAAACTCTTACTTTTTAGTGAAAAACAACTACTTTATGATCAAAATCTTTTAACCCTAATCCATTAATTACCTTAGTAACACATTTATGTCCAAATGACTTGATTAGAAAGTCTTGCACTATTTAAAATACACAGTGTAATGGTCTTGGCTATGTAAGGCATTCCAACCTGGCCTAGGAAAAACACAATTAATGGTATAACAAGTAGTATTGATAGCTTCTGCCAACAAGCGTTTTGTCAACTTCTTGCTATTCAACATGACTCTAGCCATTTCCTGCAAGGTACGATTCTTCCTTTCCACCACTCCATTTTTTTCTGGGGTTGTAGGAGCTGAAAATGAATGCGTGATATTATAATATTTACAAAAATCATCATACACTGAATTTCGAAATTATTTACCATGATCACTGGGAATTCGAACAATCTTACCTATGTTGCAATCTTTTTCAACTCTAAATTTCAAACAAAGTGTTTTAAAAGCATTAAATGTATCAGATTTTTCTATCAAAAAATCAACCCAAGTAAAACGAGAAAAACCATCAACACAAACAAAAATGTACCTCTTTTCATTAATGCTCTCTACTTGGATAGGTACCATAAGATCCATGTGTAGCAATTCAACCACCCTAGTAGTATTAATATCATAAATACTCTTATGATTAGTTTTCAATTGCTTACCAAGTTGGCAAGACTCACACTTACCCACTAATTCTTTATCCAATCTATGTAAACCACAAACAATACCTGCATAAGACAACTTTTTCAAGGTTTTGAAATTTATGTGGCCCAACTTCTCATGGCACATGTCAGTATTGTTACCTATAGTTGTATAACACATAACAGATGCCATAAGCGTATAATAATTATCATTAGATCTAAAACCTTAAAGAATACAATCACCATTAGAATCCAAAATAGAACAATTTTCTCTATCAAAGTTAACAATGTAACATTGATCACAAATCTGACTTATGCTAAGAAAGTTAGCTTTAAGTCCTTCTACAAGCATAATGTTCTTAAGATGTGGTAACCTTGGATAATTCAAGGTTCCCATACCAATCACATTACCACACACATCATTTCCAAATGTCACAGACCCACATTACATCGGTCTGATGTTCGTGACTATTGTTCTATCACTTGTCATGTGCTTGGAACAACCACTATCAAAGTACTAAAGATTAGACAAAGCAAATCTTTCTTCAAACCCAGCAAAACACACATTCTTTTTTACCCAAACTTGTTTAACATTGGATTGTTTCTTTTTAGGTCTTTTAAATCTCTCAAAATATTTGAAATTAAACATATTTTGCAAGGTAATGCTTTTGGGACGTATATGACCTTTAATACCAAAAAAATGACAAATAGGTATAAAAAAATTTACCCTTTCATAGGCCTGGAAATTTTTACCTGAAGGTCCAATTTATTTTTGTCCAAGAGACCTTTTTTTCGCATCCGACATCTGCAAACACCATCACAAAAACCAATAGAAAATATCCTGACTTTAACAAACTGAGTTTTCTCATTTGTTTGACATCCAGTGTATCCCAAACTAGCATGACTTTTCTGTCCAATGTTTTGAACATCCTTAAAAACTGAAGAACCTCGATTTAGCATTTTTACATTTCTTTTTATGCTTTCAAGTGCTTTTTTCAATCGGTTATTTTCTACTTTTTCAATCACAAGACTAGACTCAAAATTCATGTTACTAATTTCATTCTCATTTTTTTCAATTAAATTTTTTATAGTCTTAGTCATTGATCAATTTTCAGACATACATCCAACCACTTACCATACATTTCCTTGTACGTTTCAGCCAAGGAATCTTCATTCAATTCTGATTCATCAAAATTAGACTCTGCTTCAACATAAAGCTACTTTTTTTGATCACTATTGCTTACTTCCATGCAAAAAGATATGCATACTAGAAACAGTAGATGTTAAAGCAACATTTGACAATTCATTATCACCACTATCCAAATCATCATCACTCTAAGTCACATTCAAACCCTTTTTATTCTTTTTCAGAGTATTAGCACATTCAGATTGAATATGTCCAAAATCCTCACATTCCCTACATTGAATACCCTTTCTATTGCTAGAAACAAATGGTTTTGAAGAAGTATTCCCTCTAGGAAATTTTGAAAAATTCTTTTTATTTTTATTGCTCACTTGTTTCATGAATTTTTTAAAATTCCTAGTTAACAAATCCATTTCATTGTCTTCTTTACTGTCAGAACATTATTTTTCAAAATCTTGAAAGTAATACCTTTATTTTTATCAGTAGGTGGTTTCAGCTTGTCCTTTTGTTTGATTTGTTGATTCAATTCAAACGTTCTCAAAGAACATATCAATTCTTCAACCTTCATCTTACCAAAGTCTTTTGCATCTTCCATCACCAAAAGCTTTGTATCAAGCCTATCAGGAAAGACACGCACAATTTTCCTAACAAACACAGATTCATAAAGTTTCTCATGCAATGCAAAATATTCATTAGCAATGTCAGACAATTTTTCATAAAATTCAGAGAGAATTTCAGATTCTAACATTCTATGTTCATCAAATTTAGTTTAAAGCATTGTAAACCGAGTTCGCTTGACATCAGTAGTTCCTTCAAACTAAGTTTGAAGAATTAGTGTAATGACCCGAATTTGCTAATCGGGCTTAGGGCCTTGATTAGTGTGCCTGGATGGCAATAAATGATTAAATATGCTTTAATATGTTAATGGGTGAATTAATGTGAATATATGATAGTGATGCATGTTTAGTGAGTTAAATGCGCATGTGGGCCCCGTCTGGATATTAGGGACATGAATGTGATAAATGTTATATATGTGATATGTCTGTGCAGCACGATCCGAGACAGTCCTGGGGAGCGCTTAGCCAGAGGGTCACAACGGGGTTGTGATTCGGACTCGGGGTGAGTCGAGGGGTAATTTGGGTACTAGGTGTGTTATGGGATTATCGGGACATGAAAATAAATATTTTGAGATATATTTGAGGATAGAATGTCTAGGCGCGAATACTGGGGAAATTTACCATTTTTCCCTCGGGGACATTTTGGTACCACGAGCCTTGAGGTAACCCTTTAGACTTAAGTCAAGTAAAACAAAATAGGAGAATAGTTTAGAAACTTTAGAAACCGACTCATATTTCGTCCCAACTGAAGATAGTTCTTACTTCTCTCTCTCTTTCAATCTCTAAGGAAAACTCAAGGGAAACCTAAGGGAAATCAACTTAAAGCTAAAGGTTTTCAGCTGGGGAAATCTAAGGGAACTTGAAGTTTGAAGATTGAGGCATAGGGAGAACTGGTTCAGAAGCTTAATTCAGTAAGAGGTAAGTTCTAATTATTAAGATTTGGTCTTGAATTTCTGCTGGTTTTGAGGATTGCATGTTGGTCAAGTTTTGTCTAGTTTTGGGTGCCTTAGCTGAGTTTTGGAGTAGGATTCAATGGGGTTTTAGTACTGTTATTGAGCTGGAATGATGGTGTTAATTATCTAGGATTGTTAGTCTAGTTTTGGTGAGGATTGGCTTGAAGAAAAGGTAGTAAACTGATGAGGAATTCTGGGTTCAGAGGTGAGAGCCGCGGCCCTAGGAGGGGTGCGCCGCAGCCCGTGTGCACGCGCGGCCATGGGAGGCCGAGAATCTCATGCGCACCGCAGCCCATGTGGGGGTCAGTGAGGTGCTAGCCTCTGTTTCAAGGATAGCCGCAGCTCTTGTGGGTGGGGTCGCGGCCCTCTGTGCCAGTTTGAGAACACTTGTTCCCATAGAGCTTGTGTGCAGGGCTGAGCCCAATGTGTTTGAATAGAATTGATATGTGGGGCCGAGCCTAATACGTTAGAACTGCGGGGCGTAGCCCTTTATCTGATTTATGCTAGAATGCTATACTTGCTTGTTATGCTATGTATATTATGATGTGAAAGGTCGGCTTGAGCCGGGAACGGTGTAAACCGAGAACGGCGAAGGACCGGGAATGGCATTGGGCACGTTGAGTGCAAGGCCGAGAACGGGAAGGGGCCAGGAGCAACGTTGAGCAAGTGGGGTGCGAGTTGCAAGGGAGAGTCCCTAGAAGGATACCTGGGATATCCTCACGGCGTGGTCCGCGAACCCAGGGCTTGGTAAACGCCTGGGACGGCTAGGCCGTATGTGTTTAGCCATTGGTGACCTCTTAATATGCTAGATATATGTGTTGCATATGTTATCTGTTTGTGGGTTTTCTTGCTGGGCTTTGGCTCACAGATGCTCTATGGTGCAGGTAAGGGTAAAGAGAAGATCAACCAACCATGAGTACAGCAGGCGTGAGGCGGAGTGTACATGTTTGGCCAGCCTGGCTGCCACAGCCAGAGGATTTTGGGAGATGCTTGTAAATAAACCTAGATTTTGTCGTCTAGCCGACTCGGTTCAGTTTATATGTTGTAAATATTTCTAAACTGTATTTTGGGATCCCAAGTGTAAAACTTTTGTTATTTTCTATGGAAATTACTATTTCTCAAGTCTTTCCTTTCTTTATGGCTTAATTACACTGTTTGACCTAAAACCTCAATTAGCGAGTTGAAAGCACGTTTTTAAACTCACTTAGTAACGGCTCTAAGGATGTAGGGCGTTACAATTTGGTATCAGAGCCAGGTTATTGGTTCTGGAGATTGACCAAACATGTACACACGCAGTCAGTGACAGGCTTAACTCGGGGTTGGTTGGTAAGATTGGTTAATATGTCTGAATATGTATTTGAATGCCCTGTTTGCCTGCTTATCTTATACATAGAGCATGATGAATGAGTTAACATATGCATGAGATACTGATAGGGCCTGGCCCTTGACTATTGCATGATGAGATTGAAGTGTGCTGAATAGCATTGCTATTGCATATGGATGAATATTGGGATAATGGTTTGCATACTGAGTGTGTGTGGTCAACTGTCTAAAATTGAATCCATATGTAAAATCTGTTTATTGTCCTGTAGGAGGCATAATGAAACATGAGTATACCTAGTTGTGGTATAATTGGGTAGCTAAATGTATGGTAATGTGGATTTGGCTTAATATGCTTAATGTGTGTATGAATGTTGTGATTTTTGGACCTGGATGTGGTTTGGTTCGGAGTGTGAACCTCAAGGTGGAGAAGTTTAGTCAGCGGTGGCGGATGAACTCAGATTGTTTGCATTCGGGATGGTTAAGTAGACCTGGCATCGTAATAAAGGAGAGTTGCAGATGATAGTTGGGGTTGGAAATTTCCATCTACCATGAAAGTCCGGAGATGTCCGCTAGCATATGAGTAAATGGTATTGGTATAGTATAAGGATACATACAGATAAAGAATTTTAACTGGAAGGCTTAAGAGGCGTTAACCTCTGGTTGGGGAGGAAAGTTTGGGTTGCCTAGGAATTGTTTTGTGGATGGACAAAGCTAACTTCATTCTTGGTTATATGGAGGTGAAAGGTCATAACAAAAGGATTGTGCTAAGTACTTGTGACAGGAGGATACTAGAAAGTGGTGTTCAGGTTGAGATATTGGTGTGATGGGTTGGAAAGAACTCAAATGGGGACTCGATAAAAGAAGTTATAAGGACGAGGAGATTAATAAATCTATGAGCTTGATTTGAAATGATAAGACAATGACAACCTGCGTTAGTGAGTGTAAGGAGTTGGGTACCTTACTTTGGAAATTTATGCAAGTGGTGGTGGTTGGGAATAATGACCCATCTAAGAATTAAATTCCGGAATGGTTCAGGGTGACAGGGCTACTCCAGTGTATTAGATCTTCGGTGGTATTTGAGTAGCAGAGAGAGCCATGTTATTTGAGATCTATGGAATGAGGTAGAGAGCATGAGTGCTGTGGGGCAAGGGATGTGAAAGACAGTGCTTCTATTGGCAGAATTTAGTAAGGATAAATTCTCAATTTTTGAGGTAGAAGGACCCTAGATAGTGCTAGGGCACCTAATTTGTGATTGGAAAGGAGCATAATTGAAAAGGTAGTTATCAAGATGGTGACAGGAACCAGGGAGGTTATTCGGTACGCACCTGAGGGAGAGGATGCCACCTGAGAGGATGTCGGGTAAGGGCACGAATTTTAAATGAAATAATTCAGTATGTTAGGATGGATTTTCCATGGTGAGGGAACGAAAGACTAGAATGCCTCGTTATACTCAAAGTTCGAGGCCGATTCCTCAAAGATGAGTATTTAACTGGATGTTTTATGTTTTTAGTCATGTAATGGGCTGGAGGAACTCGGTGTTGAGAATGTTCCGAGAGGGAGTTAAACATAGAGAGTTTGCCTCAAGGGTGCTATGTGAGAAGCTGAGGATAATAGCATTTGTTGAGGAGGAATAAGGAACTTCTGGCAGATGAATTGGGATACAAGTAATTAAGAAGTTCATAGTGAGAGCAATAGAGTTCGTCTTAAGGAAGCCTCAACATGAGGCAGAGTGAAAGTGGATCTGTTAAGGGACAACCATGGATTATAAGGGATATCATTTCGAGTATTTTAATTAGACTGAGTGGAAGCTCAGCTAACCAGTGGGAAACTTGTATTGATATATAAGGAAAGATTGGGGTTATTATAGAGTCGGACTACAGGTAGATTGGGTATCAGGAATGTTGTGGAAGACGGCACTGGCTGACAGAAAGAATTACCTGAAGCAGTTAAAGAAATTTGACCTTGGAGTAGTCAGAGCATTATATGGCGAGAATTGCTGGCATCAACGGTTAAGAATGAAAAGTTTGATGTTGGGTACAAGATGGGACAATGTCTCCAGGAGTTGATCTACGATCTGGTTATTTCCAGCTGGAAACCAAGGAGAGAGATATTTCAGGAATTTTTATTTTGTACTGAGTAAGGTGTAAGGAGTTGGTAACAAAGATTCTAGAATGGTTCAAGCTACAGCAGCACAGGTAAGTTCTTAAGTAGAGAATATTAGAATGGTATGGGCAAGTCCCCTTCAAGTTCACGAGCAGTATATGTGGACTACTCCCAGACGGAAATGGAGACTAAATGACTATTATGCTGAAGACGTTAGTACCAAGGAAGCAGGGTCACAGATAAGGTTCTACGAAGTGTCAGTTTGGGTTTCATTAGGAGTACTCAGAGTAGAGCTATAAGAAAAAAGGACAGGTATGAGAATATTTGATCTGAAGTCACGAAGAAGCTAATGAAGAATGTCTGAAGAACAAAAGGCATAACAAGACTGGCAAGCGTGTCATCTATCGCATAAGTATCTCTGCAAACAACTACATCAGAGATGGGAAGAACAGTAAAACTTGAGGTTAGACGGAATGAATGGTGTCAAATCAGAATTCAGAAGACAAGGTAAGAGTTGATTGGTATCTGGTGATGCAGGAATATGTGTGTGTTATGGTTAAGTATAGAGGGATAGCATAAAGGACCTGATCTATGATGAGGGTATGGAACCGTGGGGGTGCACCACAGGTTGGGCACGCCCAGGCTCAAGTTAGCGCGAGGATGGGTCGAACCACGCCTTTAGCCCATCAAATTTGTTTTTTTTTTGCCACCCCTTTCTGAGGTTTTGACTGCTCGGACTCTACTTAGCTGGTCGGACTACTCGGATTCTCGAATTGCCTGGATTCTATTGAGCTGGTTGAACCACCAAGCCCTTTGGAACTATCTAGCTGATTGGACCCCTAATGGCCCTTGGAACCCAAATAGCTCCTCAAAACCCAAATAGTTCCTTAACCACTCGGGTGCCTGCCCCTTCAGGGACCTCTAGCCGATCGGATACCATAAGCCTTTAGGAAATTTTGCAAGCTAGCTACTCGGCAATCATGTTTTACTGCTTGGATTATGCATCCAACCACTCGAGTTCATGCATATTTAGTTGAGCACAAAAATTTATAGTTCAAAAACACACAAAATAAAATTATAAGCTTAATGTCCCCAAACAAATAACACCTGAAATAACTTCCATTTTCCTTGTGAATTGCTTAAAATTATTCAGCTACTAAAGATTCCTTTATTTGGGTAGTGAAATGTTTTCACTGCTCAAAGAAAATATTTACTGGGCAGTAAATACTTTTACTACTCACTTTCTGTTTTGTTTACTCACCTCCTCTTATTTTTTGTAGATGAATCGGTTCGACTACAAGGGAGGTGACAACCAAACAGACTCTGATTCCTCAGCTCCCACTTCAAGTGATACTCTTCCGAGCAGCGATTCCTCTTCCAAATCTCCTAGCAAATGAACTCTGAAAGACTGTCTTCATCGTCTCAAGAAAATCCTTTCGTGGTCAGCTTTATACTTTCTTCACGAAGATGAGTTCCTTAAGCAGCCACATCAGCACCAATCGATGAGGGTGAAAAAGTCCAACCGACTCCCTCAGGAAAAAGATCCCCAAGTTGCTCGTAGAGCAACACAAAAGGTAGTGGAACGAGTGCCCTGTGTGGGAGAAAATCTATTAGAAGAAGTTGAGATTGAAGCTTCTTCAAAGCCTCCTCGCCAAGCTCAAAAAATTAGTAAACCCAAGAGAAAGGTTACCCATACTTTTGCCACAGAAATCCAACAAACTGCCATACTTAAACTGAGGAAAGAAGAAGATCGTGTACCTTCCTAGTTCGTAGCTAAGCCTTCTAAGCTAAACTCCAAAATGTTTGATAAGAATATTCAGACTTTGGGTCTTGAAGGAGTGAATGTGATATGTCCACACCCACATCAAAGAGCCAATAATCCTGGTGGAGCCTATTGTGACTGGTCTAGGTATCACATTTATGCAGGAGCTTCAATCCCCTTGCATCCTTTGTTTTGGTCAATAGTAGATTACTTTAATGTTTCTCCCTTCCAGATTGATCCAAAGGGGGTACAAGCCCTGTCTACTCTATACATTCTCTAACACTTCCAAGGCTAGAACCCACCTACCCCTCAGGTGGTATACTATTTGTTTGATTTTAGGACTAACCCCAGCAACAAGAATACAGGTTTTTTCAACCTCTTTCATAGGCAAAAAGGGGTTAAGTACCTTCATGGTATTGCCCATAAATCAAATCTTGGGAAGTATTATACGGAATACTTCCTTACTCCAGACATTATAGCCAACAACTTGGCTTTTACGCACTGTAAATGTGGAAATTTCTCCTTGAGAATCCTATTCACGGATGAAGCTCTATACTATGAGACACCTTCACTAGGCGAGGGCCCTCGGCCACTTGCCCATCCGAACTTCACCCTCGCTATGCGAGGGTCCCCAACTGGTCGTCCACATGCGCCCCGTTCCATCAGGCATCAAGCCTCGCCTACACTCGGAGGAAGAATGTCAGCCTCGCTATGCGAGGATGGGGGCTTTGTTGTGGCATCCGTGCTCCTAGCCTCGCGACGCTGCACCCGGAAGGAGGAGAGGCAGCCTCGCTATGCGAGGGTGCTACCTTGTTGCGACGCCCGTGCCATGCCCATACCTGAGGGAAAAGGGCCAGCCTCGCTATGCGAGGGTGTGGCCTTGCCACGGCGCTCTTGCTGCTAGCCTCATGTCTATGCGATCTGCATAGGCCGGCCCTGTCCCTTGGCACCTTGACTTCTCAGGACATGCATAGGTTGAAGCCTCCTTGGCATAGGCACGAGATCACTTGGGGGAACCTTGTTGATATGCGAAACGAACATGGAGCGTTGAACGGGAATTGATGAGGACAACTGAGTACGGAACACGTGCGCTGACACGGGGTGTACGGTTATGGAAAGAACAGAGGCACGACCCTATGATCTGCGTCTGAGGAGTAGTGGCGGTATGGACCTGTACGAAGAGTGGTGGTACCACTTGGACACCCCCGACCATATGCCAGAGCCGACAATACTATTTCCAAGGCCACGACTCTGACACCATCAGGGTAGACACCACTACGCCCTGAGCCACTACATTATCAGAGTACCTATGTACGTCCCTGTGGTCCGGGACTTGTTTGTATCCAGGGCCAATAGAGCCCCCCCTTACAAATAGGCTCCAACCCCTCAGGCTAAGGGGTTGGAAAACTGAATGTAAAAACGAGACTTAAGAAATATATGTTTCTGGTATTCATGGTTGCCTAAGTTTTCTCCTGTTGTTTAGAGTTCTTTCTATCTGATTCATAGCTTCCAATAGTATAGAGATCGAAGTTTTCTAACCATCAATCGTTGACGAGTTCTTACCGTCAACAGTTTGGCGCCGTCTGTGGGAACGTAAGCACCAAGCTATTGTTCTGCCATTACTTCCGGCAAGGAGAAATGCCAAGACGTTCGAAGCGACTCAGGGAGCCTCAAGAGGTGGAGGTCCACCTTACCGGAGTCCAGCTGAAGGCCTCCATGAAGGATCCACCTCCACCCCGGGACGTAGAGCCCCCAAGGGACCCTGAGATTCACGAGAATGACAAGGAGGCCTCGTCACCGGCCATCCCACACGGTGAAAGTCCTCCAAGGACAACTACTGCACCACCCGGGAATGCCCTCCTCCCAAACCACCACAAGTACCGAACTCCGGCTGCAAGACCCGGGCCCCTCGACGCGTAGACACGATAGTCAAGTTCCCAACTCCTGGTGGGGCAGCAGGCATGAAGGGAGAACAAAGAGAGGCTAGAGAGTGTTATAACACCACCCTTCACAGTTCTGCGAAACTGCGAGAACCGATGACGATGGTGGTGCATGGGGGCACTGACCCACAGGAACTAGATCCCAGAATCGTGAAGGACCCAACCGGGTAGCAGTAAGGCTCCCATGCCTGATGCAGGTAGTAGCTATGTTTAGTTTGTTGCAGGGTATGCTATTTTAGTAAACGAGAATCAAAGAGGTTACCTAGATAACCTCCCAAGTAGATGTAAGCCTTTTATCTATTTATATATCATTGTAATCTGACTACTATGAATGAAACTGTTTTCCGCTTCGTATGTTACTTACTTCTTTGTGCAAGCATCAACTAAAGTCCCCGCCAAGATAAATCTCACCAGGTACTTGGGGGGTAGGACGACAAAAGTAAAAAAAAAAAAAAAATCTCTTATATTCAAAAGGACTAGCTACCCTTATGAATATCAAGGGAGCAGTTAAAAAAGAATAACCCCCAACGAAAGGCCGACACCCCAAGAGGTCAGGCGGTAAGGAGGGAATCACCCGATAAGTCTAGATCGGCCATTAAGCCGGCTAGCCCAAAAATGGTCTTACAAGGGACCCTTGGAAAAAAATAGTACTATGTATAAGGACGAGAGGGACGCTTCTCGCAAAAAAGTAATAAGCGCGCACAAAGAACATAAAAGGACCACAACAGCCCAATGGGTTAACGTGTCCTTACAAGTATAATCAAGGTGCACCAGAAAGATTATCTTCATCAAATCAAAGAAAAACATATAGCCCACGAACAACAGTAATAAGATGGATTGCCAGAGCCCCTTAAATTTGATAAAAACAAAAAACAAAAAGAGAAGAAGTGGTGCAAGGGATTACACACCCAAGGCATACATAGACTGAGTACAAGGGGACCTACAAATCTCCACCTCGACCCTGCCACTCAGAAATCCTCTCGACGGCATAGTCCCCAAAAGAAGATAAGTCAACAGTGGGATTAGTCCTCCAGACAGCATGCAACGTTTTATCGATTATGCGATCCTCAACGGTCATAAGCTCAGCTTCGAGCACAGCGATCCTCCCGTTCAGAGTTTGGATGGTAGCCTCCAGCTGAATGTTGGCATGAGAGGTTGATGCAGCCCGGGCCAAGGCGGTATCCCTCTGGCATACCGCCTCGGCCAATTGACTTGACAAGGTATCCTTTGCAGTCTGAGCCACCGATAGGTTCCCCAGTGCCTCCTCAAGCACGTGTTGCAACCGTTGGGTTGATGAAGAGTGGGAGGCAAGCAGTCGATGGTTCAAAATGGAAGCCTGTGTGAGGGCGAGAATATAAAGCAAAGCCTCAAGGGTTAGACGATATGCCAGAAATAATATAAAAAGTATATATATGGCCAGCACAAATGAATAAACCAAGTATCGCGACAATTACCTGCAGGGAGGCTCGCATGTAGGCGCTTTCTAGCTGAGCCTCAGGGACATCGTGTAGCGTCCCCCATTCACCTTTGGGAAAGTTTCCTAAGTGATGGCTCATGGCTTCCCCATATTGGCTCGCCAGAGGATGATCTCCAGGAATAGAAACATGAGCTGGGCCGGGAGAGGCGTGAGTACCTGCCGAGGCCCGCTTTGGCAAGGAGGGGGACCGGGAAGGCCCCAACCCATCTGCAGTAGTGCGAGGGGCAGAAGAGTGTGGAGTCGCTTCCTGGGGTAAAGAGACGCCTGTGGAGGCCCACCTAGGAGGCCCCCTCGGGGGTGAAGGAACCCTATCAAAAGAAGGAATGACAAAATTCCTTCTAGGCACAGAGGGGCAAGGGGCAGGGGCATCGAAGGCAAACTCCCCGCCAGGCGTTAAAGACGACATCCAAGAGGTAGCACCACCAATGTGATCGTCATCGGCTATACCCTTAGCCTTGCCAGCAACAGAGTACAAGCAGGAGTAGTTCTCAGACACCACAGTCTCCTCAACGTCCATATGGTCACCCGGGGAGTATACATAGTCCCTATCGGCCGCTTCATCATAATTCCTTTCATCATGACCATATACCCACGGACTCTCAAGTACGGGTGCCGCTGGGGGTAAATCAACAGAGTCGGGTGACACGGGGCGCGGATCCTCAGATTCAGGGGAGATGGAGCATAAGGTAACTTTCTGGTCCGGGGTCAGTAGCCCGCACAAGTGGAGATTGCTCTCTGTGAAAAGGGCGCTGGCTTGTGTTGCATGCCTTCGGCATAGCCAGGATTTGTATTACCCGGTCATGAGCCGCCCGTTTCAAGTTGGGACCAACGACCCCAAAGAGACCTGCCATCAAATGAAAGAAAATAACCACAGTTACAAGGACTATAAAAAAATAAAAAGAGAGGTCGAATAATAAGAGAAATTCCTGGTATATGGGATCAAGGTGAGGATAGCCTTACGTGGGGTGTTGAAGCTAGAATATCGGGTCTGCCCACTGTAAGTATAGAAGTAGTCTGATTTCCACGTCCCCTATTGGAAATAGATCCCTCCAAGAGGGAACTCCCTTTAAGGGCCGCAGCTTTCTGGAGTTGGTAGAACCCGGGGGCCGACGTATTCTCCCTCAGGGTAAAGAAATAATGAACCTCACTTGTTGAAGGCCCCCTAGAGTACACATGATGGTACAACACATACAAACAGCTGAGCATCACCTAAGATTTGGGGGACAATTGTAGTGGCGCCAATTCAAAGTAGTCCAGTACTTTGATGAAGAAAGAGTGGAGTGGCAGAGCTCCACCAGATCGGATTATGGCATCGCTAAATACCACGAACCCCTTTTGCGGTGCGGACGCTCGTTCCTTGCGTTCTGGTATGACAAACTTGAGGTTCAAGGGTAACTTATGGGCTTTCAGCATGTTGCCCAATTTCTTCAGAGTAACGGTAGACCTTCCAGCTTCATCAGAAGTGTCCAAGACTCTCTTCGGCATCTCGGGTACCTGGACAAAGTAAGGCAGTTTATGAGCAACAGACTTTCTTAGTGTCCTAGAAAATCCCCCACATGTCCTATGTCTACCAGCTCTTTGCTTGACCCTAGGGCGCAAGACAGGGGATAGGAGAGGGAACACGGGCGGCACCATGGAAAGGAACTCCGGCTCATCCAATTCATGTCTACCGCCTTCAAAGGAGGAATCCACATAATCGGGAGACTCATCACGACAAAAGGAAAAAGGCTCAGGGGGCAAGTTTTCTTCTAGGCAAGCAATTTCGGAAAGGCAATCCTGGAGGGTGGATTGTAGCTGGGAAACGTATGTCGCTTGCCGGGGGAAGAGATCAGAACCCGCGTCCCCGGGATGGGATTCTAGCTCCCTCTCTAGACAGTACGCCTTATGTCTAAGGTAAGATAGTCTCTTGAGGTAGAGCGCCCGCACACCCCCGCGGTTAGAGGGTTTACATGAGTCGACCTCCGAGTCGGAGGAGGACAACTCAATAAATTCAACATTAGACGGACCTTCGGGACATCGCCTAGACGCCATGGACAAGCTAAGACTCGAGGGCGTGTACGCATAAGGGCGACTCAATATCTACAACACGAGTGTGAGGGTATAAGAAAAGGGCCGGTGTATGGGTACTGGAAAGGCTATGCGAAAAAAATGCTAAACTCTGAAGGTTGAGTGTCATGCAACCATCAATTCTACCCTCGTATAATCAATGCAAAACAAAAGGGAGAAGAGATGAAGGAGACATACCTGTGGGAATACGAAGCTGAGGGGACGCAAGGACAAACTTACGAAGGAGCAGGAGCAAGACCGTAGGAGCGAGGTAATGCCCAGCGTCACCACGAAGCTAAAGAGAAAAAAAAAATTATTAAAACAAAACAAAGAAAAAAAAAAGAGAAAAGAAAGGAGAATGGAAATAAAAGAAGGGGTACCTCAAAAATGCTTTTATTGAGAATAGAACCTTGGAGCTCTTGGAAGAGGCTTAGAGGGAATACCACTAGGCTAAGCAAGTCTTTGTGTAGAGAAGTGGTTTCAAGCCTTGGAGTATTTATAGGGAAAGTCAATGCTCCCTAGCCCTTGGATCTATTTCCCTATAAATGGTGGAGATCAAGAGTATGGGTAACCTTGGGATCCGCGATGGAGGATGATTGGTCCTTATGCAATCTTAGGATCTTTCATGGATCCCGCAAGTGTTGGGTGACTTTTGTGTTTCTTTGGACACTAAAAGGAAACACAACCCTAAGCCTCACCTCATGCTTCTTCAAAAGGTGTTGGAAAAATTGCCAAGGCAAAATCCCCCAAGATTGGTCGTGCATGTCAAGCAAGAGAAGTGGAGAGAGTCTACAAACACACTTAAAAGTGTACGTATAGACTCGGGGGGAAGTGTAAATGTGGAAATTTCTCCTTGAGAATTCTATTCACGGATGAAGCTCTATACTACGAGACACCTTCACTAGGCGAGGGCCCTCGGCCACTTGCCCATCCGAACTTCACCCTCGCTATGCGAGGGTCCCCAACTGGTTGTCCGCATGCACCCCGTTCCATCAGGCATCAAGCCTCGCCTACACTCGGAGGAAGAATGTCAGCCTCGCTATGCGAGGGACCCTCGCTATGCGAGGATGGGGGCTTTGTTGTGGCATCCGTGCTTCTAGCCTCGCGACGCTGCACCCGGAAGGAGGAGAGGCAGCCTCGCTATGCGAGGGTGCTACCTTGTTGCGACGCCCGTGCCATGCCCATACCTGAGGGAAAAGGGCCAGCCTCGCTATGCGAGGGTGTGGCCTTGCCACGGCGCTCTTGCTGCTAGCCTCGTGTCTATGCGATCCGCATAGGCTGGCCTTGACCCTTGGCACCTTGACTTCTCAGGACATGCATAGGTTGAAGCCTCCTTGGCATAGGCACGAGATCACTTGGGGGAACCTTGTTGATATGCCAAACGAACATGGAGCGTTGAACGGGAATTGATGAGGACAACTGAGTACGGAACACGTGCGCTGACACGGGGTGTACGGTTATGGAAAGAACAGAGGCACGACCCTATGATCTGCGTCTGAGGAGTAGTGGCGGTATGGACCTGTACGAAGAGTGGTGGTACCACTTGGACACCCCCGACCATACGCCAGAGCCGACGGTGCTATGTCCAAGGCCACGACTCTGACACCATCAGAGTAGACACCACTACGCCCTGAGCCACTACATTATCAGAGTACCTATGTACGTCCCTGTGGTCCGGGACTTGTTTGTATCCAGGGCCAATAGAGCCCCCCCTTATAAATAGGCTCCAACCCCTCAGGCTAAGGGGTTGGAAAACTGAATGTAAAAACGAGACTTAAGAAATATATGTTTCTGGTATTCATGGTTGCCTAAGTTTTCTCCTGTTGTTTAGAGTTCTTTCTATCTGATTCATAGCTTCCTATAGTATAGAGATCGAAGTTTTCTAACCATCAATCGTTGACGAGTTCTTACCGTCAACACGCACCAGACCCTTTTGATCAACATCTCCCAACCAGGGAAATGCACGCTTGGGCAGAAGATCTTGCTAACATGCCCATTGAGGAGAAGGATGTTGAGTAGTTGGTCTCCTTGGTTAATCTCCAATTGGTGGGATTGTTACCGAACAATCGAGATATTGTTGTGGGCAGTACGACTGATGAAACAGACATGACTGATTACTCTAATGCCGATACCAAAGTAGTGACTGACCAATTTTCTCCTGTACCATCCGCTCAGCCATGCCGACTGGTGGTCCTATCATTAGAGAGCCTCTTCTTGAAAATTCTCCCCGACCCACCTTCCCTGCCAGGCTTGGCAAAGGAAAAAGCTTTGAGCTCCTTAGAGAAGACAGTTCATCGTCGAAAGACGAGGACGAGATTTTTAATGAAGTTCTGAACTCATTTTTTATAAAAAGTAATCATAATTACATTTTGTGATGATTATGTAGAATTTTCTTTTTCGCCTTTGTTCATTTATTATTTCTACTAACCAGGTTTTTGCTTTAATTTTATGCAAATCCAACCATGTTCAAGCAGTTCCACACTCCTTCTGTCCAAAAGAGGAAAATTGGTGAAGGTAGCAGCTTGACTCCTCCAAGCAAGGTCATGAGGACTACACCACCTAGACAGGGGATACCATCTGATTAGTCAGCCTCTATCCCACACTTGACTTCTCCGTCGCTTCCCTCTTCCGCCAGCCTACAAACTACTCGGTCAACCTGCTTAAGCGAGCCTATTCGCATCATTGGTGAGTACGACAAAGAGTTACTAGACCATACTCTTCACCATGCAATGAGAACTCAGACCTTTGAGACTCTACCTCGGAAAAGCGTCAAAGTTGTTCTTCACAAAGGCCTTGCTCAAATTATGAGTGCAAGCATCTTATAAAAAACATACTTTCTTATTGATTATTCTTATTCTATTATTTCCAAGTTATTTAGTCCAGGGACTTATCACTGTTAGTCATGCTCAATGTTGAGCAGTCGACTATAAAGAGATGATCAAGGTCATGAATGATCAGTTGGTGGAAGCCCAAGCTAAGATTGAAGCTTTGACTAAGTCTGAGAAAGATCACCAAACAAAGACTGAGCAGGCAGAGAAATCAATTGCCGATCGGGACAGATCTCTAAGGGAATTGGCTGATGGAAATAATAAGCAGATCCAAGCCAACAAGACATTGACTGACCAACTAGAGAAAATGACTCATGAGAATGAAGATTTGAAACAAGAAAAATAAGTTGATGTGTCTCGTTATGAAGCGATTTGCTTCAACTGATTCTATCAGATATGGAAGCTAAACAAACCTCTCAACCTTGACTTTCTTTCTGAAGAGGCAAGGGTAGAAGAGCTTGCCAAATGTGAAGCCAAGGCCGTCAAGAAGGCAGCCATTCCAGTTGGTGTTATGCCTACTTCTCCTGCTCTATCATTTCGACTAGAGGAGGTTCCAAACGTTAATGATGGTGTTAAACAGCCAGAAACTAGTTTACCTAACCAGTAAACATGATTTAGCCGACCAGAGAACCAACGATCCGACCAGTAGAAACTTCGTACCTGGCCAGTAATTTACTTATTTTTCTTAAATTTTGTTGAGACAATTACTGGTTATCAACTTTGATAGTTTGCTCATATGGTCGAGTTACTTGAATTTCATTTTTTGTTGTTAACCTGAAATATTCTAAGTCTTTGTAGACTTAAAACATTATGAGTTTTTGAATATTAAATTCATTTTGATATATGTTTATATTTATCGTATGAGTACTTAGTTTTCTAACTTAGAAATTCTAGACATTTCATAAGTTCCTGCCCAGTATAGTTTCTCACACTCTTCTTGCTCTAATATTTTATGAGCATAATATTTATTTTTACACGAATATTTGATTTTAACATGGCATTTTGAAAGATGCCAAGTTACTTAAGCTTTGATAAACAAGTTAGCTCAATGGCCATTTTTGACTTCGAAAATTTACAAGTCAACCTCAAAACAAATATTTTAACTCGTTCTCTCATTGCTTGTGTTGAATTAGTTACCAGTATACCCCTGTGCCCCCAAGTGATCGAGGGTTTAAATATCCTTGGTCACTTGGTACTTGACCGAATCTATTCAAGCAATTAGTACTCATGAAACACATTGAATACAAAGAAAATATTTTAGCAGTTGAACACTGCTTGAGCGCACCGAGTAGTTGAACACTGTCCGATTTTAACGATCAGTTGAACACTGTTCAAAAAATTAACACACATACATATTTGTAGCAAGAATCGACCACGCTAGGAGTATTCTCTTTTATTACTCGTAATTAAAAGAGGACAAAAAGTGTCTATTAACGAGTCTCAAACAAACCAAAATTGTTCAAAAATAAATGATTGGTCAGCAAATAACTAGCTCATAAACGTACTTAAACAAAAAGTAAAACAATTGAATCTAAGATACTACTCTATAAGCTGTATTTATGGATAATATTTCCTCAGGTGCTCGCCATTCTAGTAGTTTCTAATCAGCTCACCGTTCAACCTAGAAAGTTTGTGAATGTCAGGTGGTATGACTTGCTCAATCTGATACTGTCCTTCCCAATTTGGTCCTAGCACTCCAGCTCCTAGATCTTCGATTAACATTCTCCTGAGAACCAAATCTCCAAACTGTAACTTTCGATATTTAACTCCATAATTAAAATAGCGGGCGACCTTTTGTTGATGGGCAATAACTCTCAAGCTCTCCTTTTCTCGTTTTTCTTTAATAAAATCCATAGATTCTGCCAGTAATTGATTATTCTCTTCCTGGTCATAAGTGCTTATTCGATGGGACAAGGGGTCGATCTTGACCGGTATCATAGCTTCATAACCATATGCCAAGGCAAAAGGAGTATGACCAGTTGCTGTCCGAGTAGTGGTTCTGTACGACCAGAGAACCTCTAGTATTTCTTCCACCCAAGATCCTTTAGCTTGTTCGAGCTGCTTCTCCAGGGTGTCTTTAAATGTTTTTTTTACTGCTTCCACTTGCCCATTCGCCTATGGGTGAGCCACCAAGGAGAAACTCTTGGTAATGGCTTGTCTAGCACAAAAATCAGTGAATAGATCGCTATCAAGCTGGGTACCATTATCAAACACTATCTTTTTTGGCAGACCATAGCGACATATGATATTCTTCACTACAAAATCCAACACTTTGTTTGAGGTGATCGTGGCTAATGGTTCAACTTCAGTTCGCTTAGTGAAATAATCCACAACAACTACCACAGACTACACTCCTCATTTTCCTTTGGGTAGTCTCCCAATCATATCAATTCCCCATACTACAAAAGGCCAGGGACTTTGCATTTGTTTTAAAATATTTGGAGGTGCATTGGGTATCTTAGAAAATATGTGACACTTATCACATTTCTTCACATATTCCATGGAGCCTCGTTCATTGTAGGCCAGAAAAATCCTTGTCGCAAAATCTTTTCAGAGAGACTTTGCCCCCCCGCATGATCTCTGCAAAATTCCTCGTGTACTTCAGCTAACAAGTTTTTTTACTAGTCGGGCGTCACACATCTAAGTAGTGGCATAGAGTACCCCCTTCTATATAACACCCCCTCTATCATGACATACCGAGCAGCCTGCCTCATTTTCCTCTTGGCATCATTGCAGTTATCTGGTAGGGTGCTGTGTTCGAGGTACGTGATGATGGGTGTCATCCAAGTGTTAGTTACTGTGATTGGCATTGCTTCCAGATTGGTGATACTTGGGTTTGCTAAGTATTCAATTGGTACTATGTTCAGAGTGTCAGTATCCTTTGCACTGGCTAATTTTGCCAAGGCGTCTGCGTTGGAGTTCTGCTCTCGTGGCACCAACTTGATTGTGTACTCTTCAAACTGTGCCAGCATGTACTTAGATTTATTTAAGTATGCCACCATATGCAAACCTCTCGCCTGATATTCCCCTAAAATTTGGTAGACCACCAGCTGAGAATCACTATTTACTTTGACTAACCGAGCATGTACATCTCTGGCCAGTCATAATCAGCAATAAAGTCTGCCAAAGCTTGTCCTTTAATGGCAGATCGGGGTTGATACTTGATCCCAAATTGGCCTAATTCAACAACCCATTTAAGTAGCCGACCAAAAGTTTCTAGTTTTTGTAAAACTTATCGTAATGGCTGGTCGGTGTGCACTTTGACGGGATGCGCTTGAAAATATGGCCGCAGCTTGCAAGATGCAAGTACTAAACAATACACAAGCTTTTCAATCAATGAGTATCTTAATTCTGCTCCTATCAACTGGATGCTGACGTAGTAAACCGGATGCTGCACTTTATTTTCTTCTCATATTAGAGCTGCACTGATAGCATGCTCTGTGACTTCTAAATAAATGAAGAGGTCTTCTTCATCTATGGGTTTTGATAAAACTGGAGGTAGAGCCAAATGTTTCTTTATGTCTTGGAATGCCTGCTCGCATTCTTCCGTCAAGTCAAATTTCTTGCTTCCTCTTAGTAAGTTAAAAAACAAGACACACTTGTCCGTTGATTTAGAAATAAACCTACTTAGAGCAGCAATCCTCCCAGTCAAACTCTACACATCCTTAGTTCCAGTCAGGGATTTCATTTGTATGAGTGTTATAATCTTCTCAGAATTGGCCTCTATCCTGCATGAGTTAACAATAAATCTGAGAAACTTTCTAGAACTTACTCCAAACGAGCATTTGAGGGGGTTCAGCTTCATGCAATACTTTCTAAGTATTGCAAATCACTCCCCTAGATCTCGTTCATGCCCCCCAGCTTCCTTTGACTTGACCAGCATGTCATCGACGTACACCTCCATGATCTTGGCGATCAAGTCACGGAACATGCCATTCACTAAATGCTAGTAGGTGGCACTTGCGTTCTTCAAGTCGAATGGAATATCCTTATAACAGTATAATCCTATGTTTGTCCAGAAGCTGGTATGCTCCTCGTTGGGAGGGTGCATACTTATTTGATTATACCCAGAGTAAGCGTCCATGAAGGACAAAATTCCATTACCAGAAGTTGCGTCAACCAACTGGTCTATCCTGGGCATGGGAAAACAGTTCTTGGGACATGCTTTATTCAAATCGGTGAAGTCCACATAGGTCCTCCACTTCCCATTAGACTTGGGCACTAACACTGGGTTAGAAACCCAGGCTGGGTAGTAAGCCTCCCTGATTAACCCATTTACCTTTAGTCGCTTGACTTCTTCCTTTAGAGCTTTTGCTCGTTCCTTGTCAAGCAACCTTCTCTTTTACTGCACTGTTGGGTAGTTTTCATCCATGCTGAGCACGTGGCAGATCACAATTGGTGAGATAACCACCATATCCTTGTGAGACCAGGCGAAGACGTCTTGATTCCTTTGCAAAAATTCTACCAGTTGTGCTTTCATTTCCACCTTTAAACTCTTTCCAACTTTGACCACTCTGGTCGATTCGTTCTCATGAACCTCTGTATATGTTGTACCCTAATTTTAGCCTTAATTCATTCACTAAGCTCGGGTACATCTGGAAAATAAATATACGGAGAAATAACCAAGGGAATGATATCTGCTTATTATCCATGTGGACAACTCCAGTTTCATGTGGTCACGTGTGGTGTTAGGCGTCCTGGGTTTAACCATAGTTACAGACACAAAGGCTGTGAAGCGCGAGCTCAGAATACTAATACAGTTGTTGAAGCACGAGCTTGGAGGAGATATCCAGCTCGTGGTAGTTCTAGTATATTGCATATCCGCGGATCCCCAAAGACTCAGGATCCCTTTATACATATATTTATGACCAAGTTGTCATATTTAATATCCCAGATATTAGGAGTACATTTACCTTGTCATCAGATCATATCCCAATATAAATGGGAATTATTTGTATTAAATGTAAAAATTATGTAAATGTGTGATTGACTCACGCAGTTACCCAAACATGTCCATGAAATTCCCTTATACATACTGGGAATATTGGACAAGACGGGGGAACATTTTTTTCTGTAATACCGAAACTCTTCCAAAAAAGAGAGAGTGAAATAGCAATAATATAGACTCGCGGACTAGGTGGATTTAACCACTGAACCACGTAAAAATTATGTGTTCTTCAGTGAATTCATTTATTTTTCATTACGGTTTATTAAGCACTAATCTACCTGTATTATTTCTTAATACACTGTCGGCGAAAATCTGCATCAACAATTTGGTGCTTTTGTTGAGAGGGAAATTAGTACTTCATCATGATCCCAGGCGATTCTCATCATGGTTCTCACTCGCTCAATGTACGATAATGAGATAGAACAGTATGGTGGGCAGGAGGCCCATTATACCACTATTTCGATCGAACATGGCCCTAAGATCCAGCAGCGTCCGGGAAAATAATCAGTGGGTCATGGCGACACTCGGAGTTCGGCGTCATTCCCATCGAATCCAAATCCAGACTACCTACCTACCGTCGAATTGGAAGACATGCAATTGAGAAGGCATCTTGCTAAGGCAAACAGTCAGATTGAGGAAGTTTTGGCTCGATTACCCCTATTGCAACCGACGTTAATGTCGAAAAGAGGCAAAGTGGGTCTCACAAGTCCCATAGGAATAATCGATCCAAACCATGTCGATCAATCAGGACTGCCACCCCAAGTTCTGTACCTACAGGGTGTGATCGCCAGAATGCTCAATGCAGTGGCCCTCATAGGGGTCATCAGCATGTCAGTCGATCGGTGGTGCCTCTTTCACAGGTCCCTAGGAATACCCATGGCCTTCCACATTGACGGGCTGGAATAGGCTCACAGAGATCGAATGTTCCAGAAAATCCTCCCGTGTTGCTATCAGAACGTCAGGCACAGAGAGCTAGAGACAATGGGTTAGATCAGATGCGAGCTAATCTAGTTCACCCTGATGGGACCCGAATTGCCGCACCAATAACGCATCCCCTGTCACCTATAAGAAATCCGACGCCACCTCGTCCTAGACGGGACATTCCAGCTTATGGAGACAGTAGGAGAAATCCACCCTTATCTGCCAATAATTACATCCCACAGACACATGTTGAAATTCCATATCCTCGGCCCCAACCGTGAGCTATAAGCTTCGCAAATGGGAGTTACTGGACCAAAATTCGTCGAAGTGGTAGGTCCAAGGGCGACCTAAGAATCTGTTGAGTTCAGTGCAAAGCCCTCAGTACGAGTCACAACCTGATTTGCGAGATCGCCTGAATTCCTAGAGAAGGAATCAAGCTTGGAATGAAGATGTTAGTTATATTCGACAAGATGGAGGTCCGTCCATAGTACGTGATAATGGGAATGCCCCACCAAACCAAGTTTGAGCTTGGAGGGACAATAACCCATCAAACACATACGATAGGATGGCAGCTGTCGAACACCCCCCAGGTAACCTAGGGACCAGAGACCAAACCCTCGAGTGGCTAGCTTTGATGGAAGAGCAAATGAAGAGACTTTTATCTGGAAAAGACAAAGACGATTGCGACTTAGAGGATGAGCTCGAGCCGTTCGCTCCAAATATTGCGTCAACCACATATCTGGTAGGCTTCAAAATGCCATACTTATCAAAATTTGATGGAGACGGAGATCTGTCAGACCACCTCAAAATGTTTAACACCGTGATGATGGCCCACAATGTCAGACTCGATCTAAGGTGTATTTTATTCCCTGCAACTTTGGCCGGGCCAGCCAGGCAGTGGTTTAAGAAATACAAGAGACATTATATAATCTCGTGGAAGAAGTTTTCCTCCAAGTAAAAAAAAAAGCATTATGAGCTTCACAAGAAGCTCGAGTTGAGGTTGAATCATTGGCCAATGTAAAGCAGCAACCTAGCGAAATGTTGAAGGCATATCTAAGTCAGTTTTCCAATGTTGTTGCACGAGCTAGGGATGCTGAAGACAGCTCCAAGCTTATGGCACTGAGGATATGAATCCTCGTCGGGGGCGACCTGTGGCAAGAACTCCAAAAGAAAGGAGTTAAGAGTGTGGACGAATTCTTTGCCTGAGCTCAAGAATGGATTAACCAAGAAGAGGCACGAGCTTTCGTCACTAAACCAGCCAGTTCCCTGTCCAATAGTTTGAGCGGTAACGGACATTGCAGCTACACTCAAACCATTACCCAGAATAACCAAGGGGGAATAACAAAAGGAAGGGAAATGGTGGAGGCGACCAGAGCGGAACGAAGAAAAATAAGTCTGGGGAGAAATTCAAACATGTTTATGCTACTTATACCGACCTAACAGACACCAGGGAGCACATCTTCCTAGCAAATTATGCTCACCTTTCATTGAAGAAGACAAAACAATTGAAGAACTAGAGGGCGAAGAGAGATTCTTCGAAATTCTGCTGATTCCATAATGATATCGCTCATAACACTAATGATTGTTGATAGCTGAAGGATGAGATTGAAACTCTCATTAGAGCGAGACCTTTGGCCCAGTACGCCCGAAATCAAGTGGTCCCTAATAGACCCGCTGGACCAAACCCTCCGTCAGTCCTCGAAGCTCTAGTAAGTTAAAATGGAGGTCAAGCAAATCAGGATGACCCTCCTCTGATAATAGGGGGAGATATAGCCACCATTTCAGGAGGACCTCATCCAGCAGGCACGAGCAGCGGGGCCCAAAAAAGGTACATGAACGAACTAAAATCCTATAACGGAGTGGAGTTCATTCTGGAACAGTGATTATCAAAACAAAAACGATTGGAAAAACAACCAATCATTTTTACAGAAGAGGATGCTAGCCACGTCCAATTCCCACATAACGATCCCTTGGTCATAACTGTTCAGCTTGCCAACCAGAGGGTTCAGAGGACACTAGTAGATAACGGGAGTTCTGTGAATCTACTTTTAGCTCCACCTTGGAAAAAATGGGGTTGTCTGTAAGAGAATTGAAGGTGACCTCAATGACTCTATACAGGTTTTCTGGTGAAGGGTCAGTAGCCATCGGGACGATCAAATTAGTGGTAACATCGGGAGAAGGCACACGAACTCTCTCCAAGTTACATGAGTTCATAGTAATCGACTATCCAGTTGCATACAATGCGATTTTAGGCCGACCTGTGTTGATGGCATTTGAAGCCATAACCTCTAACCACCACCTAACAATAAAATTCCCCTCAGCTGCGGGAATATGCACTATCAGAGGTTATCAACTCACTGCCAGAGAATGCTATAGCATTTCTATGAAGGGAAAATCACAACCCGGGTAGCAAGCTATGGTCATAAATGATGGAGGCGAGGAGTCCCGGGAAGTAGAAGTTACCTGCGGGACAAAAGAACCTCAGCAAAAAGAGGACAGTAACAATGCCAAACGCGATGACATTGACCCACGGATAGGCGAAGACAGGTCAGAACTCCAAGCTCTAGAGGAGCTCGAGGAGGTAAACATTGACCCCAATGAAGCTTAAAGAGTCGTAAAGATTGGGAAGAATCTTAATGATAAAAGGAAGAACGAGCTGGTCAATTTCTTACAAGAGAATCTGGACATTTTTGCCTGGTCACATCAAGATATGCTGGGAATAAGCCCGAGTGTAACCATGCACACTTTAAATTTGGACAGGAACTTGCCTGCAAAATCCCAAAAATGGAGACACTTGGGAACAATCCGAGTTGAGGCTCTTGAGGAAGAAGTAGCTCCACTACTAAAATGCGGGTTTATTCGTGAAGAAAAATACCTGATCTGGGTTGCCAATCCTGTGCTGGTCCCAAAGCTAAATAGGAAATAGAGGACATGCATTGACTTCTCTGACCTGAACGAAGCTTGTCCCAAGGATTACTTTCCACTACAAAGGATTGACCGGTTGGTAGATGCCACAGTAGGTCACGAGATCATGTCCTTCATGGATGCGTATTCTAGATATAACCAGGTCGTGAAGAATCTTGCGAACCAGGAACATACTAGCTTCATGACCCCAAATAACATATATTGTTATAAAGTCATGCCCTTTGGCTGAAGAATGCTAGAGCTACATATCAACGCTTAGTCAACAAAATGTTCGCTAATCAGATCGGGAGAAGTATTGAAGTGTATGTTGATGATATGCTTGTCAAATCAAAGATTGTCGATAACCATGTATCTGATATAGAAGGATGTTTTGGAATCTTAAGGAGGTATGGCATGAATCTAAATCCTCAGAAGTGCACGTTCAGAGTGGCATCTGGAAAAAATTTGGGTTTCATAGTCAACAAGAGTGGAATAGAGGAAAATCCCGAGAAAATCAGGTCCTTGTGAGAAATGCCCTCACCCAGGTTGTGTAAAGAAGTTCAAAGCTTGATTGGAAAGGTGGCAGCTTTGAATTTTTTTATTTCAAAATCTACTAACAAGTGCCTATCATTCAATAACTTGCTCAGGGGAAACAAAAAATTTTGAGTGGAGTGAGGAGTGAGAACAGGCATTACTTGACCTAAAAATGCACCTGGCCGAGCCCCCAGTGTTATCTAAGCCTATGTCTGAAGAGCCTCTATTCCTTTATTTGGCCGTGACAGAAAATGCAGTCAGTGCCATGTTAGTTTGAGAAGAAGACCGTGCTCAAAAACCAGTATATTATATAAGAAAGACACTTCTCAGAGCTGAGTCACGATACCCACTGATAGAGAAGCTAGCATTCTGTCTGATATTGGCTTCCAGAAATCTTCGGCCATATTTCCAACCCCATTAAATCAACGTCATGATCGACCAACCATTAAGGCAGGTATTGCAAAAACCTTAAACATCGGGACGTCTTTTAAAATGGGCTATCATTCTTAGCTAGTTTGAGATATTGTATGTGCCACAGACCTCAATCAAAATTCAGACCCTTGCTGATTTTGTGGCTGAATGCACCAGATTTCAAGAGGAACTCTTGAAGGAACCGGTGCAAGAGATATGGAAAATCTTCATGGATGGATCATCAAATAAGAACGAATCAGAAGTTGGGATCATCTTAATCTCCCCAGAAGTGCATCGATTTCATACAGTTCTGAGATTCAGATTTGAGGCATCCAACAACGAAGCTAAATATAAGGCTTTCCTAGCTGGGCTGAGAGTGGCAAGAGAGCTCAAGGAAAAAGTCATCCAATGCTATAGTGATTCTCAACTCGTGATCAATCAGGTATTGGGAGAATACCAAGCTCGAGGTATGAAGATGGTGGCCTACCTTGCTAAGGTGAAGGGATAACTGTCTAAATTTGAGTACAATTTTGTTGAACAAATACCTCGCGAGCAAAATTCAAAAGCTGACACCTTGACAGAAATGATAGAAGTCGAAATGATTGACATAAGACTGACCTGGATGACTCCCATAATGGAATACCTCACAACAGGAAGGCTACCTGATGATAGAAAGGACGCAAGAAAATTACTTTATCAAGCTCCACAATATGAGATAGTGGATGGGACCTTGTACGGACGTGGAAAATCATTGCCTCTCCTACGATGTGTTCTACCCGAGGAAGTTAAAACCATTTTGCAAGAAGTGCATGAAGGTTTTTGTGGAGCTCATGCTGGGGGCAAAACCTAGCACTGAAAATATTGAGGCAGACCTATTTTTGGCCCACTCTAACAAAAGACTGAATCTCGTATGTTCAGAAGTAGGAAAAATTCCAACGTTTCGCCATAGTTTCCCAAGCCGCTCCAGTAGAGATAACGATGATCTCATCCCTGTGGCCATTCGCGGTATAGGGAATTGACCTAATAGGGTCCCTACCTATGGGAAAGGGAAGAGTTTGTTACGCAGTGGTGGCGATCGACTATTTCATGAAGTGGGTAGAAGTTGAACCTCTGACAACCATCACTTCAAAAAGAGTCCTAGACTTCATGGTGAAGAGTATTATATGTCGATTTGGGCTTCCTAAAAAGATCGAGTCAGACAATGGGACACAATTCGTCAGCGATCTCTTTACTGATTTCTGTGAAAAATATGGCATTATGAAAAGTTTCTCCTCAGTAGCATATCCACAGGCCAACAGGCAGGTCGAGGCTGTGAACAAAACCTTAAAGGCAATCCTAAAGAAGAGGTCAGATGAAGCCAAAGGACTATGGCCCGAATAGCTCCCGCAAGTACTGTGGGCCTATCAAACTTCTCACAGAACCTCCACGGGGCATACTCCTTTTTCCTTAATTGTTGGAAGCGAGGTCGTGCTTCCAGTCGAAGCCATGGTGGCAACTCACAGGAAAAGGACATTCAACCAAGAGCAGAATGATGCACTACTTAACGAATCCCTCGATCTGATTGAAGAAAAATGAAATGAATCACAGTTACAGCTCGCCCATTGTCAACAAAAAATCACTCGCTATTTTCATTCTAATGTTAGGAGACGTAGATTTGGATTGGGAGATCTGGTTCTCCAAAGGGTATTTCTAGCAAATAAGGATCCCAAGGACGGTGTTTTAGGCCCGAATTGGGAGGGACCATATCAGGTAATTGAGGTTTTATGTGAAGGAACTTTCAAGATAGCTCAGCTGAATGGGGAAGTAGTCCCACGAACCTGGAACGCCCTACATTTGAAAAAATATTATCAGTAGTATCACCATCAATGTAATGCTTATTTATAAAAGCCATTTGATTAAAGAATAGATGGATTATTAAATATTTTCCTTTTTAGATTGTATTAGTTCGTGTTCTAATGTTTGTAAAAGCAACCACGAAAGTTCTACATTCTGGTTACTTGGGGCACATAACCCGAGGTTGGCAAAATTAAGCCTGCTCGATAAGATTAACAAACTTAGAGCTTGAAAAAATTGATTATTCAATGGCTTTTTAAGAGCTTAAGTTTTGAGTAAACCTAGCATGAACTAAGTTTAAATCATTTAAAATCCTGGACGTAACCATGTCCGAAATTTAGAAGCTTGGAAATATTTATTATTCAATGGCATTTTAAAGTTCAAATTTTCAATAAACCTAGTTCGAACTAAATTTAAAATCATTTAAAATCCTAGATGTAACTAGGTCCAAAACATAGAAGTTTAGAAAAATTGATTATTCAACAACTTCTTAAAGCTTGAGTTTCAATCAACCTAATGCGATCTAAGTTTAAAACATTAACAACCCTGGATATGACCAGGTTTGAGGCCTGATTCTTGACAAGTAGGGTACAAATAACCAAAAAAAACTTGGATATAACCGAGCGCGATAAAATCTATCTAAAAATTGATTCCTAAAATCTCGAATGTAGAAGTCTAAGTATTCATAAACATGAGAGATAGTAAAGGAAAGATAAATGGATCAAAAAGATGTATACTGAAATAAAACAAGCAAGTATTCACGAGGAGAAAAAACCTCGAACTAAGCCCGAAGGAAATTGTTTAATATAAAAAAGAAAAAACTATTAAACAATTACAAAGAAAAAAAAATACAAAGGACATTAGTGGGTTCCATCAACTCACCTCGAAGATGTGAGCTCCTCGCCATCTCCCTTCGTCATTCCGGATGCATCGCCGGTCTTCGACGATTCTTGCAAGAGCCAAGCCTTAAATTTTGCAAGGTATGGATCCCACAACCCGGGTCCCGTGAAAGAGTTCCCATCTGGATTGAAGGCCCAGCAGTGGTACAACATCTCTTCCATGGCTGACGATGAGGCCGCCTTTTCTTCTTTGACTGCGGCCTCGGCGTCGAGCAGTTTTGCTTTGGCTTCGTCAACCTCGCCTTGAAGTTGTGCAGTTTGAGCCTGGGAGGCAGACAATGCTGTCTTTGTAGCCAGTTTGCTTTCTTTGGACGAGGCGAGAGCAGCCTTGGCATCAAGCCCATTCTTCTAAGCAGTCACCAAGGAAGCTTTGGTGGTTTGGCTGCCTTCTTGAGCTGCGGTCGTGGCAGTTTGGGCAGTGTTCAGTTTAGCCCGGAGCTCATCATTTCTAGCCCTAGCACGGGCTATGCTGCGAAACTGGGCCAAGGAAGACTGCAAAAGAATAAAACAAGTCAGAGATATACCCTTGGTCACAATAAAAAGAAAATTTTCACCAAGTATGGAAAGAGAACTTACAGTGAGGTTCATCCCCACAGCTAATTCCATGACATTCTCTGGGCTGCCCTCCATGATGGTCCTTAAATCCCTCAAGCTAGCCTTATAGGCATGCCCCACCATATGGCTCGTAGTTTCGTAAATGATACCCTGAAAGGCTTTAGGGATCTTCTCCAGGTCCTGAGGATCTACTTCTATTCAGACGGTGGGAGTTGGGACGATGGGAGCTGGGGGCTCTGTTTGTATCACATGAGCCTAGGGAGACGCGAAGTGAGGCAGGGGAGGAGGAAGTTGCTCAGTAGTGACCATAGCCACCGGAGCTGACTCCTGAGTCAAGCTCGTCTCCTTATCTTTTGCGGGGGATTTTGAGGTATTTCTTGTTGTAGAGGTGGCCTTCTTCATAAACCTGGGCCTCTTCACAACGGGGCCCGAGCTAGCTTTCTTAGTCTGGAAAGAAGTTTGGAGATCGGGGGCTCCTGGTTGTTCCATCTCCTCACCTGAAAAGAACAAAAAGAGTTAGTTCACAAAAATAATGTTTCAAAAAGCAATTATAAAGAAAGAAAGAAAACAAAGATCCTACCCTCCGGGCTGGGGGAGGAGTCTATTATCACTGTGCCCGGGTGTTTTGGTTGGGATAGGCACGACCTCCGGCCTTGGAGCTAATGGAGGAGAAGGGGAGTCTACAGTTATTATTCCTGGGATTCTAAGGGGTTCAGGATCAGGTCCTTCCTCGAGGGTGGATTCATCTACATACTGTCTAAATCCAGGGGCAAATACACCCTGGAGCAGAGAAGGCCAGGTCCTATAGTTGGTCCCATACTCCTCAAAAATGGCAGATCTAAAGTTTAAAGTGTTATCAACTACGACTATGCCCTTAGGATAAATGATGTCATGGCATACCACTAGGTGGTTTACACATTGGAGTAGGGTTATATTTCGATCAGGGTTATAGGGATGACGATGGACGAGCTGGTTTGGATTAAAACATGCTAACCTAAAATCGGCAACAACCCTATCAAATTCCCTAAAGGGTATGGGTTTCCTTGGTCGGAGGGGCCAGCTGCTGCCCCTCACATAACTCGTTCTAGATCAGGTTCTATATCAGTTTCCCGGACAGTTTCCCGGACAGGTTCCCGGTTTCCTTTTTCGCACTAGAGGCACCTCGTCCTCTTCATCCTCCTCATCCTCAATGACTGGCAAGGCCTCTTGAGAGGATGGAACCACGGGGATCACCGGAACGGCAGCCCGGCTCCTCAAGGCCAGTGTTTGACCATCGCCAATCAACTTGCAAGCCAACATCGTGATGTCATTCATGACTTGGTGATAGTCCTTCTCACTGGGGGAAGCCTAAGAAACTTCTCATACTGACCCCCGAGAGTCACAGACGTTCCCGTCCTAGCAAATATGGCTGCATGAGAAACAAATTTAGTTATGAATATATATATATCTTAGATGAAAATTCACGAGTTGAAGTCACAAGGATGGAAGACTTACGAGGTTGGTTGAAGTAGCAATGTTTGCAATTTCGGAATCCATTCGACATAAAGAACAAGTCTTTATATTCGTTTGGATGAATGGGAAGCTCGATGACAGAGGCTGAGTTAGGGAATCATGTGAGGTAGTAGAATTTGTTACCACATCCATTCTGGTCGGGGCTTGCCTTGAGGCAGAAGAAATACAGAATGTTTGCCGGAGTGGGGACCTCCCACTCGTGTTTCAAGAACAAATACTTCAACCCCGCCAAAAGTCTGTACGAATTTGGGGAGAGCTGAAATGGAGTCAACTTCACGTAATTTAAAAAATTCGTGAAGTACTGGTCCAAAGGGAGGAAGGCCCCAGCCTTCAGATGCTCGTCGCTCCAAGCCACAAAGTCGTCTTGGAGAGGGGAGTAGCTCTGTACCCCTTCGAACGCAGGTCGGATGAGGAGAGTTCCAGTTCGAACCTCTATATTGTGGATCAACATGATCTTGTTCACTCTCCCCTGAGTCGTGATCTTTGAAATGATACGCTCATCCTCAAAGTATGCGTTGGGATCGACCACGATCTCCTACTCCACCACTGGATCGAAGTGCGGGATGGGAGATTATGGGGTGATATGCTTCTCTTTGTTCTTCTGTTGAGAGGACAAGCTCGAACCATTACTCTTTAGGGCGTTCTTCTTTTGACAAGCCGTCAGATTGCCTAACGACAGAACGGCCTAGTTAGCAGGCGACCTAAAAGGATCTAAAACTATGACGTGAAAGTATGAAGGAAACATTTTACTTTTGATACATGAGTTAAGGTTAGCCTTAGCCCCATCGCGTGATGCCACACAATATCCTAAGCTATGCACCTCAATTTCTTAACAAACCCCTGATATTTAGGGATCCATGTGTCAAAATGTCAAATCACTACTTTCCTTGGGAGGTGGTTTAGTGCAAAACCACCCAAGAAAATGTAACCTCTAAGCTATCTGGTTCTAAACCTAAAATTCCTTCATTTCCTTTACCCTGAATGGGTATTCTTTGAATTAATGCACCAGTAGGATTACCTAGATTTACCCAGAAATTTCCCAGTTTTATGAATGTTTTATTTCTAAGACATTTTTGGACTCACCCATTTAACCTAAGAACATTTAGAAATAGCCTACCAGTGACTACAATAAGTGTTGATGAACATGGTGAAGAACAGAAATTCCCTTTAAAAAAAAAGGAAAACACTTTTCAAACAAAAGAATGAGATACTGACAAGAAGTGTGTTCATTGACGGTAAGTCGAAGACTCAACTACGGGAAGCTCCTGGAAAGCTTCTGAATGACTGGGCTCAATGGACGGTTTTTTGGGATTTTTGGGAGAGCAGAGAGGCTTGCAAGTGCAGAAGAGGAAAAGTTTTAAATGAAAGGTGGTGAAGTTTGAAATTTGGCCATCCTATTTATACGTAAATTATGTAGATTATTCTAAGCCATCCAATTGGGTTAGTTGAAGATCCAAGGGCCAAGGTAAAATAGAGCAAACGGCGGAAAAAAGGTGACAAGACAGTTATTGCAGTCCTCGAAACCCGAACAGACTCCAATTGCGATACACCACATGTCCAGTACTCAAGTAGTGGGCAGGCATGGTTTTATGTATCGGAAATCTAAAAGCCCCTACTTTGTAGGTGAGAAAGTGACGACGTCATACACGAGTAGGAGCTTAGGGGGAAAATGTTGTACCCTAATTTTTTCCTGAGTTCATTCACTCAGCTCGGGTACATCTGACAAATAAGTATACAGAGAAATAACCAAGGGAATGATATATGCTTATTATCCACGTGGACAACTCCAGTTTCATGAGGTCACACGTGGTGTTAGGCATCCTAGGTTTAACCCGAGTTACAGACACGAAGGCTGTGAAGCGCGAGCTCAGAATACTAATACAGTTGTTGAAGCACGAGCTTGGAGGAGATATCCAACTCGTGGTAGTTCTAGTATATTGCATATCCGCGGATCCCCAAAGACTTAGGATCCCTTTATACATATATTTATGACCAAGTTGTCATATTTAATATCCCAGATATTAGGAGTACATTTACCTTGTCATCAGATCATATCCCAATATAAATGGGAATTATTTGTATTAAATGTAAAAATTATGTAAATGTGTGATTGACTCACGCGGTTACCCAAACATGTCCATGAAATTCCTTTATAAATACTCGGAATATTGGACAAGAAGGAGGAACATTTTTTTCTGTAATACCGAAACTCTTCCAAAAAAGAGAGAGTGAAATAGCAATAATATAGATTCGTGGCTAGGTGGATTTAACCACTGAACCACGTAAAAATTCTGTGTTCTTGAGTGAATTCATTTATTTTTCATTACGGTTTATTAATCACTAATCTACCTATATTATTTCTTAATACACTGTTGGTGAAAAACCACGTCAACAGTATATAATTCTTTGGATACTCATCCTTTCCATGTTTGATATCTTCCAAGTGGTTGGCATAAACTAGTGAAGTTCAGGCAGAACTGAATTGTCTACAAAACTCCTTCCTGAATGTTTCCCAAGAGGTAATGGAATTCGGCATAAACTTCCAATACTATTCTCGGGCAGTATCTGACAATGTAGTCAGGAAACTCTACACCGATAATCGTCACTTACCCCGAGCAGTTCCATCTCGTCCTCAAATTTCCCAACATGTCTGATGGGATCCGCTTTTTCTGTATATATTGGCAGCATTGGTGCTTTATATTTTGCCAACAGCTGGGCCACTCTGATCCAGGCACAAAATGGACTGCCACTCCTGTGGTCTACCGCATCCATTCTGGAAGGTCATTTTGATAAACCCTACACCGCAGCTGTTAATGCGTCAAGCTGGGGTTGGATGGCTGGTGCAACCGACGAGGCTCCAAGGTTTTGACGTCCTAGTCGGGCATTTCTATCTAGAGCATTGTCGTCAAGTATTTCTACTTGACCGGTAAGGCAATTCAGATCTTGCCCTTCAACCGAGACAGTCTTCCTCTTGTTGCTAAAACATCCCTTAGATCCTTCAGGGAAGCATGTCCTCCTAACTGATCAAACACTGTGCTCTTAGATTATTCGGAGGGCTTACTGCACGGGAGCTACTCTCTCCGACTACACTGCTAGCCGAGATGTAGTGGCAGCTTCTCGGCACGGCCTGGGGAGTCCTTTCTTCCTTTTTGGTCGTTTTCCTCTTTCTCATTTGACCGGTTCAAGTGCTACCTTGCGATGTCGCCGGTCAGCCTCCTCTTGCCATCACCCGATCTCTTCAATTCTGGCATCCATTTTCCATTTTTGCTGCTCAAATGAAGCCTTTTTCCTAGTCATTTCCTCTGCGAAAGACTCCTGCTAAGCATTGAATTGCATCATCTCCTCCAGGAAAGCCGCCATGACTTCCTTGAGTTGTTTGACCTCTGGAGTCATCTCCTCGAGAATTACCCTAGGCTCAGTGTTAGGGTTCTCAGGTGCAGGACCTTCTGATCTAATAGGTTATTTTGATGTACTAGGCTTTCTAGGCGCCATATTCGTAGTATAGTAGTGTGTTTCTTCTATTCAGGCTCTCAATGAAAGCACCAAAAATGTTGACCACAATTTTGGCCAACAGCAAGTAGATGAAAAAATGACAGTAAACCTTGAATAGAAAATAAATGACACAAATGATTTTATAGTGGTTCAGTCCCAATTTGTTGGTAATAGCCTAATTGACTTGGAGTTATGATATATGTAGCCTACACTTAAGATCAGATGAACCTGAGCCAACCGAGTTTCTTAAGTGTAAGTAGAAAAATACAGAGTTTCTTTCTCTAGAGAATACAAGCTTTCTCTCTCTAAGCTCTCTAAGAAAATACTCAAGAATGCCCCAAGTAACATTCCCAAAGTCTTAAAACTAGAGAGTTTTCTCAATCTAAAAAAGATCTCATATTCCCAATGATGCCATGAGCTCTTTATTTATAGGCTCAGGGATCGTACCTGAAAAATATCCCGTTTTGAAGGGGTCCTAGGTTGTTTCAACTAACTTTAAGTAATAAAGTAATAAACAAATTTAAATTACAACAATATAATTATTACTTCAGGATATTTAAGAGATTCGCGCGGTAGTTACGAGCGATTTGGGTTGAAGATGCTACTGAGATTCTACAAAGAAGTCAGTGGGCAGTTAACTCTTGAAATTTGGACACATCCAGTCGGCTACATCCTCAATATGACATAGCCGGTCAGCTACATCCTCAATCTGACATAGCTGGTCAGATGTCACTCATTTTTTAGATGAATTGTCGGATGAAACCGATTGCTGAGGTGACTGGTCGGGTGAAGTGCCTCTCTGGTCGGCTAAATCCCTTTCTGGTCGAACAAACCATGTGTCTGGTCGGGTGAGTCCCTTTCTGACCAAACAAAAATATTCTTCTGTTGGGTAGATCATTTCTTGACCAGGCAGAACCATATTTTTCACCAATATCCTTCCCTTGGTTAACATACTTACTAACCATTAATGTTGAACTAGGTAGCCACGAGTTGCCACCGATAACCTCTGATTGCCACGTCATTAAAATGAAATTTTAGGGATAACACTAGTATTATGAGCATATGCACGACATGTGCTATTATTGAATTTTCACTCATAATTTTAAGTTTGATAATATATAAAATAAAATTAGGATTGGAATTGATTTTTATTTGATTTAATAATTCATCCTTACTCCATAGAAAAAAATGAATAAATCAAACAAAAGTCTGTAAGTCATTTTTAAAATTTATCCACAGACAGTCTTTGATTTTTTTTTCCTTGGCAATTCTTGTAATTTAAAAATAGTAACAACTAATTTTGTATTATTAAAATTATAATAAAAGTTTGATATTTTTTTTTTACTTAATTTTTATTAAGATTAATTATATATGGGCATTATTATGTGTATATATTTTATGGGCTTAGGCCCTATATTCATTAAATTTTGTATACATATATGACCCTAAGGGTGAATTACTAGAATCAAGAAACCAAACATCTCAATTTTATCATGGTACCTGAGCTCTAGCAACCTAGCATGCTCTTACCTGTTTTTTTCTACAATTCCTTCAGAAACCATAATTGGCCTTCTCCTTTACCCTAATCACACAATCAGTCCATAGCCCTCCAACCATACAGTCGACATCCACCATAATCGGCCTCCTCCAGCAATACATTCGCTATCCACGATTGGTTCACAACCCGGTCACCACCTTTATCACCAAGCCGACAGAGAAGAATAAATAACTCAATTGGGACACTGTCAATTCTATGCTTGTCTCATGGATTCTGCAGACTCTTGATCCAAAATTGGTGGCCTCCATTCCTTTTCATTATGTAGCCAAATGCCTTTGGGATTATCTTGAGAAGCATTTTTGCATGGCCAATGGTGCTCGTCTTCAACAATTGAGGGCCGATATTACCAACTATAAGCAAACTATGAATATATCTATTGATGATTATTATACTCATTTGATGGGATCGTATGATAAATTGGATATCCTCAAGCCTCTCCATGCATGTGAATGTGGTAATTGTACTTGTGATGTTGCTGGTTGGTTCACTGCGAATTAGGAGGAGGAGAAACTCCATTAATTTCTCATTGGCATTAACGATGAGTTATATGCAACAGTACGTTCTAATTTGCTGTCCACTTTTCCCTTACATGATCTCGATCGTGCGTATCAAGCATGTCTTCTGAAAGAAAAGTCTCGGGGTATTGCTCAAGATAGAGTAGACAAGGAGGAAATCAATGTGTTTTCTCTCCAAACAGCACGACCCAAAACTCGCTTTACCCGTCTCGATAAATGAAAATTGTATTGTTCTTTTTGTAAGCGATCGGGTCATCATGACAATTCTTGTTTCAAAACGCATGGATATCTAGATTGGTGGGAACCGTTGCATCCAAGGCAGTGCATGACCCAATGCACAACCACCTCCTGCAACTCCTCCAACTGCTCCTCTTGGTCGACCCAAAACTGTGGCCGCCAACTTCGTGGCTGGTGGTGGGACAAATTCTGTGGTCTCCTCTCATGGGTCTTCTGGCACTTCTTTGCATGATTTAAAACCAGAGCAGGTTCAGATTTTATTGAATATGTTTAATAATCACCAACATGATCAGATCATGGGTGAGTTCTCTTCTTTTTCCTGGATTATTGATACTGGTGCTTCTTACCATGTAACTAGTACTGAATCATGTTTGACAGACATTTATCATATTTTGCAATGTTCTGTTGGGTTACCTAATGGCGCACATGTCGTTGCTACTAAGTATGGTCGTGTTTTGTTGACTAATGGGTTGATACTTGATCATGTTTTATTTGCGCCATAGTTACATTGCAACTTAATCTCGGTGTCACAGTTAATTGATGATTCTAAATGTCTTTTACAATTCATTGATTCTTTATGTGCTATACAGGTCCTATGCTCGAGGAGTTTGATTGCAACCGGTGAACGTAAGGATGGACTGTATTATTATCGGCGGATTCCTACAGTGTGTATGGTAACGATTCCAAAGATTTCAGAATTTGAGTTATGGCATCGTCATCTAGGGCATCCGTCAGATAGAGTTGTCAAGGGCTTAGGCCCTATTCTCATTACATTTTGTATATATATGATCCTACGAGTGAATTAATAGAATCAAGGAAACTAATTATATCAATTTTATCAATTTCCCATCCTCTAAAATATAATTTGAAAGAGTAAGTGGTAAATAAATTTTTAAAGAGTAATTGGCAGTGAAAATACCTAAGTTTTCATAAAATAACATTTAAATACATAAGTCTTTTTTTAATGACATAAATAACTTTCTTATACATTTCTTGACAACCTAGGTACTTGAGGTTAAATTTTCAATTAAGTATCAAGTACGTGTCCACATGGCAACAATTGATTGGTCCACGTTTAATTTCTTTAAACAAATTCATTTAAATATTAAAAACATAAATAAAAATTATATAAAGTACTGATTTTAATTTAATATAAATTAAAAATCATTGAAAATCAAAATTCAAACTAAATTATATAAAGAAAAATTAAAACAAAATCAATTAAATCGATGCTTATCTTCCTCTCATCTTGTTCATCTTTTAAACCCAGCAAAAGCATTTCAAAACCAATCTTCAAATCATTAAAAAAATAAATTCAAACGAAAAATAAATTCACACAATCAAACTCAGATTTATACACTACACAAAATCGTTCATACACAACCCAGAAACACTTATTATTTTTTTAAAAAAAAAAAGAATGATTCATGTGGGTCATGGAATTTTTCTTTTGGCTTTGTATTCCCACTCATGTGGTTCTACGACACAATCATAATGTGTGTTGACGACATGAGATCTAAACTTCAGATCTGAAAAAAATTAACACCAATGGGTATGAGATCGACGCATGGCCATGGCAGCGCACCAATACCAACACTTATCAAAAAAAATTGTTGCAGACCCATAGCCTAGATATGGTTTTCTTCTCGGACATTGTACCCATCCCCGGATCTGTTTGTGAAGCACCCCCTCAATTCTTCAGCCTGTCTAACGAGAACTGCGCCTGAATCTTACAGTCTTCTGCCAAGATCCCTACCTCAGTCGTTGCCTGGATCCCCACCTTCGCCTGAGAAAAGCACAGTGCCATTAAAGAGAAGATGAAGAAGCATCCATCGAGAGAGAAGAAGAACCATCACGAAGAAAGAGAAAAGAAGAATAAGAAAATAAAATTAATTTTTAATTTTTAATTATTTAAAACTTCTAATTAATATTATCTTTAAAAAAATTATTTTATTTAAAAACTTTCGTTCCCTTTTTTCTCTCTTCCATGGCGAAGAAGAAGCGAGTGGTCCAGAAGTTAGCACCTCGATCGTCTGAGCATGATTCCAATAGCAATCAGATTACTGAGAAGGAAGAAATCGATGATGTGAGTTCTACGGATGAGTTAAATTTGATAGCAGATACGATAACAGATGGGCAAATAGTACAAGTAGCTTCGATAACAGAAGTGGTAACAGATGGTGAATTTGAGAGCCTTCCGATTCCGACTCTTGACCGACGACTTAGTAGGGATTGGGCTAAGGAAGTGGAAGAAGATTTGGATGCTAATGCTGATCAGGAGACGCTTCTGGATTGTGCATAAAAGCATTGGAACGCATTTGCGAAGGAAAACAGGTTTGTTCGAGATCCTCATCTTACTTATCAGGAACCTCTGCTTAAGAATGGCATTAAGATAGCACAAGTTTACCCGGAGGAGGTGAAATTTCAAGCAGCGAACTGGAGTTCTGCTGTAATATGTATGGTTCTAGGTGCGAACCCTCCAATGGCGGTGTTTGAGGGATATATCAAGCGTATTTGGGGCCATCTTGGGATTGCGCAAATTGCTCGTATGACCATGGGCTTAACGATGGTGAAATTTAATGATGAGGCGACTAGGGACCTGGTTTTAGAGAATGGTGTTCTTCAGTTTGATAGAAAACCAGTAATAGTTAGACCGTGGTCCGCTAATCTTAATGTGGTGAAGTTAATCCGTTCAGTTCCGTTATGGATTAGGCTTCATGATTTAGGTCTGCAATACTGGGGGAACAATTGCCTAAGTGCTTTGGTCAGTACTATTGGGAAGCCAATTATGGTGGACCAACATACTAGGGATCGCACAAGGATCCAGTTTGCTCGGGTTTTAGTTGAAATGGACATCACGGATACACCACCAAGAATGATTCAATTTCTAAATGAAAATGGTCAGCTGGTGGAACAAGGGATTGACTACGAATGGCTACTTGTGAAATGTAAACAATGTCTGGGTTATGGTCATATAATGGCAGACTGTAGGAAGGGGGATAGTGAGAAGAAAGAGAGGTATGCATAGAAGAAGGCTCCAATTTCTAAACCAGAGGTCATTTCTCAGAACCCTCCTTTATCGATTCCTGCTTCTCAGATGGAACCATCTGGGTCCGGAAAATCTGTTGATCAAACTCTGCAGAATGTTGTTTGGAAGACTCCTAGAAGGGCTGTTGGTTTTCGATTGAAGGAGACAGTCCCAGGTTCTAAATTTGATCGTGACCAAACTGTTGGGAATAGGTCTGTGAATAAGTTCAGTATTTTACAGGAAGAGAAGGGTACTGTGGCAGAGGTGACCGAGTGTGGAGATATCAAGGGACCTGATTTTGTTTCTACTTAATCATGGATTGTTGCAATATAGGAAGCTGGAATGTTAGAGGCTTGAATAATAAGGATAAGCAGGATTCTGTAGTAGAGTTTTGCATGGTTAATAATATTGGAGTAGGGGGTTTGTTAGAAACTAAGTTGAAAGGGAATAAAGTTCAGGAGTTGATGGACAAAAAATTTGCTAATTGGGATTTTTTTAGCAGTGCTACTGTGGAGGGCAGGTTATTGATTATTTGGAGAAAGGGTTTTGTTAGAGTCATAGTTATTGCTGAGTCTCCTCAACATGTTCACTGTGTTGTCAAATTGGCTGGACAAACTGCTACTTTTTGTCTCACCTTTGTCTATGGTATTAATACCATTGAAGATAGAAAGTTGTTATGGCATAATCTGTCTCAACTGAAGTTTCCTATTTCATCTTGGTTGCTTCTTGGGGATTTTAACTCAGTGTTTAATATTGATGACAGAAATGGAGGAAATCCCATAACACAGAGTGAATTGAATGACTCTAACTACTGGTTTTCTCAAGCCCATATTGAAGCTCTAAAAGTCATGGTTCGGTCTTCACTCGGACTAACAATCAGGCTGGTTCTAATCGCATCTATTCCAAGATAGATCATGTTTTTGTCAATGAGGAGTGGCATGATCACTTTCCTAACACTGCTGCTCGTTTTAGTTGGGAAAGTATTTCAGATCATTGTTCTTGTGTGGTTACGGCTACAATAACAGAGGCTATTGGTATTAAACCCTTTCGTTATTTCAATTTCTAGGCTAATCACCCTGATTTCAAGAGATTAGTGGAGCAAAATTGGAAGAAACCGTTGGCCAGTAGAGGTCTCAAAGGGATTTTCTTAAAACTGATGAGAGTGTAGCACTGTCTCAAGAAGTTTAATCATGAAGTGATTGGGGACATTGGGAAGAATTATCAGGAAGCAAAGGCTAGATACAGTGAAGCCAAGTTACAGGCTCAATCCCACCCGAGAGACCAGTACTTTCAGGAGTAAGAATCTATTGCAGCAGCTAATTTTGATGCTCAAGATAAAATGTACCATAAATTTCTAAGGCAAAGGAGCAAAATTACTTGGCTGAAAAAAGGTGATTCCAACACCTCTTATTTTCATGCTTGTCTGAAAAAGAGGAAAATGGAGAACAGAATTACTTCCTTCATGACAGAACAAGGTAAAATTATTGAAAACTTTCCTGAAGTAGTTCAGCATTTTGTCAATCATTTTCATAGCTATATGGGCAGTAGTGGTACTGTCAGAACCAGATTAAACTTGACTTGTTTGGATCAGGGATATAAGCATACCTTAGACGATCAGCTAGGTTTGCTAAAACCGTTTTCGTGTAAGGAAATCCAGAGAGCTATGTTTAGTATCCCTGATACCAAATCGCCAGGGCCTGATGGTTTTGGGTCTAGTTTCTTCAAGGAAATGTGGTCTGTTATAGGGGGAGAAGTTTGCGCTGCTGTGTCTAATTTTTTTGAAACAGGTCTTATGCCCCAAGAGTTTCATAATACTTTGATATCCCTCATCCCTAAGCAAGAGAATCCAGCTAAAGCAGGTGATTTCAGACCGATCGCATGTTGTTCAACAATTTACAAATGCATATCAAAATTGCTATGTTCTAGACTTGCTACAGTTCTCCCTTCTTTGGTTGGCCAAAATCAAGGAGCTTTTGTCCAAGGGAGGTCTATTGCTCACAATATGATGATTCTCCAAGATATTTTGAAGAACTATAGGAGGAAAAACTCTTCTCCTCGTTGTACTATCAAGTTAGATATTAGTAAGGCCTATGACACAGTGGATTGGAATTTCATTGAAGACCTTCTCAATGCTTTAAATATGCCCAGTAGATTTGTTCAACTAGTGACGACTTGTCTTAGAAGCACTACTTATTCTCTCCTTATGAATGGTAGAATTCAAGGTGGTTTTCAAGGGGCTAAGGGTCTCTGACAAGGTGATCCTTTATCGCCGTTGATATTTGTTTTGATTATGGATTATCTTACGAGAAGGCTTCTTCATGCAGCTCACGGTTCCCAATTTCGTTACCATCCTCTTTGCAAAAGTTTGAAGCTAATAAACTTATGCTTTGCGGATGACTTGATTCTTCTTAGTGAAAGGTCCAAGCAGTCTATTGGAGTTCTTAATGAGGTCTTGAATGAGTTCAGTAATACTACTGGGCTTCATATCAATATTAATAAGTCTCAAGTTTTCTTTGGAGGGGTTGCTCCTAGGGAGAAAGGGGAGATCATTAGGGATCTTGGTTTGGCTGAAGGTGATTTCCCTCTAAAGTATTTAGGGGTGCCGTTAAGACCTACTAAATGGAAAGCTGAGGACTGTGGAATTATCATTAAAAAAATCAAAATGAGACTTCATTCTTGGGGTAGTAGACACTTGTTGTTTGCTGGTAAAGTGTAATTAATTCATTCAATCTTACTTGGTCTTCGAAATTATTGGATGAGTACTTTCATCCTTCCTCAGAGTGTTTCTAAAGAGATTGAGAAACTTTGTAAAGGCTTTCTTTGGGGTTTAAATGGGAATAGAAACAAAATTCATATGGCCTCTTGGGAGAAAGTGTGTCTTCCCAAATCTTTTGGAGGTCTTGGGTTTAAAGAAGGGTCCAAGTGGAATCAAGCTATCTTAGCTAAATACGTTCGGGCAATTTCTGAGAAAAGAGATCTTCTGTGGGTCAAGTGGGTGAATGCTGTCTATCTCAAGGGGGTACCCTTTTGGTCTTATGAGTTAAAGTTAGACACAAGCTGGTATTGGCACAAACTTTGTCGATTGAGACAAAAATTTTCCTTAGCTGAGATTTTGAAGGCAGGCTATTCGGGTAGATTCGGTGCTTCTGTTCTATATAACAGCTCTCTGCCTCATTCCCAATTCAGCTACCACAGAGCCATTTGGAGTAGCCTCAATCTTCCTAAGCATCGATTTATGTTATGGCAGGTTGTGAATACTCATTTGTTAACTATGGACAATTTGAGTAAATTTCTGTTGACTGCGTTTTTAGCCAACGACGTGAGAACGTCAAATACGACGAACCTTCAAGAGAATGTAAACGACAACAGACGGTATAAACAAGAAAAGTAAATAACACAGAATTTTTATAGTGGTTCGGCCCCGATTGTCGGTAATAGCCTAATCCACTTAGAGTTTTGATTTATAAATCTATACTCAAGATCAGATGGACTATGCCAACTGAGTTTCTTCAGTATAAATTGTGAAAATACAAGAATTCTCTCTAATTTCAGCACTTTCTCTCTCTAGAATAGACAGACCCAATTTTATCTCTCTAGAAAGAATAAGCAGAAGGGACCCCTCTCTCATCTCATAAGCTCTCTATTTATAGAGATGGGATCCTCAACTGATATCCCCTTATAATAGGGATATTTTACTATATTTATTACATTTATATTACAAATAAACATTCAAAATTCAAAATGTAACAAATTCCCCATTTGTGGGAAGAATGAGAGATTCCCGCGCATGTTGTTGAAGTTGTGTCTGACTTAGTCTCCTCTAGCTAGTTGGTCCACCTCCTACTCACTACCCATGCAAGTGCTGGTTAAACATGCATGGTGGTAGGATATGCATGGTGGTAGGACATGCTTTGGGTGGGTTGAACGTGCATGGTTCTCCTCGAACATGTACTCTCCTCTAGCATGCCATGTTCCTCCTTGAACCAATCTCCTTGGCTTCTCCTCGGACCAAGGTGGTTCGAGGCAACTTCCTTGGCACCTCACCTTGAACGACATTGAGGCAACCTCACCTTGGACAACATTGAGGGAACCTCACCTTGGACAACATTGAGGGAACCTCACCTTGGACAACATTGAGGGAACCCCACCTTGGACAACATTGAGGCAACCTCCTTTAGCATCTCCCAAACATGTCCGATCGAACATTGTATAGACTTTCCTTATGAAAGTCTAAGTCTCCATTCTCTTGCATGAGACTCCTCCTCCTTAGCTATTTACCTTGGGCACGTTCGAGCCAACACTTAGAAAACCTTGGGAGGCTTACCTCCTACACACCCTTGGGGTCTCCTAGGACCACACCCTCCTTGGGGTCTCCTAGGACCACCCTCTTAGCCCTCCTAGGAGGCACTCTCCTAGATGCATTCTCCAATTTTTGGGTATAACATTTGTCCCCCAAGTTTATTATACGATTCCCCTCGTATGATAAACTTTTCTTCTAGCAAAATGCTCTTGAGGTCATCCAAAAGCTCCTATCCGGATGATAACTTTCACATAAACTCCCATGACAAAACTTGTCTTGAACTTGCCTTGTGATTTCTTCAAACTCTATTTTCTTGATGTAATGAAAATATAAGCTCCCTTTGTATATGTTGCAAAAACATCATAGTATAGAGGCAGGTTGTTGAATATCCTCGATTTGGTTGCGCTAGGATTAGAATTTCGGTGATCGAACTTTTTTTATTTTTTTTATTTTTTTATTTTTTTATTGTGATCCGATCGGACCATGGGTGAATTCCTTGTCTTCTCCTCCGAGGCAATTTCTTGGCTTCTCAGACTAGGGTCCGATCGGGCATATTTTTGCAATCTCCTCGGAACAAGGTGGTCCGAGCCACACATCTTGGAAGTTCACCTCGGACATGTCCGAGCCAAACGCACTAGGCTCCTCCAACTATGTCCGATCGGAGCTTTCATGATATGGTCCGATCGGAGCTTCCATGGCCTTTCCTCGATCTAAAATCTAAGCCAATGACTTGGCTTCTCTTCGGACACGGTCCGATCGAAGCTTGTGTGGCCTCTCCTTGGCCAAAATCTAAGTCCAATCTCTTGGCATCTTCAACCATGCCCGATCGGATGAACACTTTTCTTGGCATCTCCAACCACGTCCGATCGGAAGAACACTCTTCTTGGCATCTCAGATTATGTCCGATCGGACATTGCATACCCTTGGCCAAAAACTAAGTTCATCTTTTGGGTATGCATGGGACTTCTCCTTGGACTTGGTCCGAGCCAACCATCTTGGAACGGATGCACGGTCTCCTCGGACTGAGCTTTCATGACATTGTCCGATCGGACACATGCATTAGGCTCCTTGGATATGCTCGGCCTGCACCATGCAAAACATGGTCTCCTTGGATGTGATCCGATCGAATGCAGGCACTCTCCTCGGGTATGGGTCCAAGGCAATCACTTTGGCTCTCTTCAGACATGTCCCAGCTACATATTTTTGGAAGCCCAAACTAAGGTCCGATCGGACTCTTTGTGGCTTCTCCTTGGACCATGTGATCTGAACTAATCTCCTTGAAGCTCACCTCGGATAGGTCCGAGCCAAGCACTAGGATCCTCCATCCATGTCCGATCGGACATTGCGTGACCTCGGCCAAAATCTAGGTCCTTTGGCGTGGTCCGAGCCATCTTTTTCTTGCCATCTCCTCGGACCAAAATGGTCCAAGGCACCTCTCCCATGGCATGTCCGATCGGACATGACACCCTTCTCCTCGGACCAAAGTGGTCCGAGCCTATCTCTTTCAAGCAAGGTCCGATCGGACCCTTGGCACACATGGGTGAGCTTCTCTCGAACTTGTCCGATCGGAGCTTTCCATTTAGGGACTCCTCAAGTTAAGGTCCGAGCCAAGCATTTTGGAGCTCACCAAGCTTAAGTCCGAGCCAATTCCTTGGCACACATGCATGACTCTCCTCGGACATAGTCCGATCGGAGATATTCAACATGGTTCGGTCGGAGATATGCTACATGGTTCTCACGGCCTTTCCTTGAACCAAGGTCCAAGGCAATGTCTTGGCTTCTCCTCGGACATGGCCCGAGCCAAGCATTTGGCTCCTCCATCAAGGTTCGATCGGGTACTTTGTGGCCTCTCCTTGGCCAAGATCCATCTACTTGGACGCAGCTGGGCTCCTCGGACTAGATGCATCTCCTCGGACAAATGCTCCCCATTCCGATCGGATATAATGTGGCTTCCAACCACTCAAGTGTGTTTCTCCTCCTCAGATGCAGCACCTTAGGCACCAATATTTCTGGGCCTAGATCCTTGGACGTAGGCGAGATGCCCCTTGGATCAACATGCATCCGATCGGCCGTCTCAAGGTATGCTTTGACATCACATTTTTCAAACACTTTAAGCATCTGTATTGATCGTGAGCATGGTCAAACAGGCATAAGTCGTGTTGACATGAATGCAATGCAATGCATGGAACAGTAACCAGCCTTTTAAGCATGCACATCCGATCGGACATAGGCAGCATCCCCATTTGGACGCTTCTCCTTGGAACTAGACACACCTTTCGGATCAAACATGGTATACTCCATGCTATAATTTTTCCAAACATTTCACCTTTAGGCACTCTTAGGACCTTTTAAGAAAGACCATCGAAGCACCTTTGTTCGAGCCTCCCAAAATTATTTTGAGAGATTGATTTTTCTCAATAAATCTTGGTGGAAACTTGACTTCTCCTCCCAAGGAGAAATTTTCACCATGTAGCATTTATTTTGCACGTATTTGTTTGATTTACTCAAGGGAAGTCGATTGGTGATACATGCTTAGCCTACCAGGGAAGTTGTATCTGCTCTCCTGAGCAAGAAAACTTTGCACCTGGTGAGCTAAACTTGTAGCTGTTGGCATTTAGACTTTACTTCTCCTTGTTAACTTAAAACATTCTAAGTCTCCTCTAGACTTAAAAAGTTATAAGTTTTTTGTGAAGAGTAAAGTCACTCTGGTGTATGCCTTAGATTTTCGCATGAGTACTTAGTTTTCTAACTTAGAAATTCTAGACATTTCATAAGTCCATGCTAAGTATACTTTCTCACACTCTTGTTGCTCTAACATTTTATGAGCATGATGTTTATGGTCACACGAATATCTGCTCCTAACTTAAAATTTTAAAAATTCCAAGTTACTTAAGCTTTGCCAAGCAAGTTAGCTTAATGGCCTTTTTGGACTTCGAAAATTTACAAGTCAGCCTAAAAACAGATATATTACCTCGTGCTCTTATTGCCTGTGTTAAGTTATATACCAGCATACCCCATGTGCCCCCCAGGTGGTTGGAGGTTGAAAGACCCTTAGTCACTTGCTACATGACTGAATCTGTTCGAGCAGTTAACTACTCGTGAAACACATAGAATATATGGAAAATACTCAAGCAGTTGAACACTGCTTGAACACATCGACCAGTTGAACACTGCTCGGATAACTAACACACATGCATATTTGTAGCAAGAATCGACCACGCTGCGCGTAGTCTCTTTTATTACTCGTTCATTAAAAATGACAAAACATGTCTAGCAACGAGTCTTAAACAACCAAAATTGTTCAAAATAAAATGATTGGTTAGCAAATAACCAGTTCATACACCAAACTTAAATAACAAGTCTAAACAACTCGAAGCCAAGCTACCACTCTGAAAGCGGTATTTAAAAATAATATCTCCTTCGACGCTCTATGTGCACGCCACCCCAGTGATTCCTGCTCCTAGCACTCCTCCTTAGCATACTCCTCCTCTTGCTTCGTTGCTCTCCTCAGCTAAGGGTGGACCTCCACATATAATGTCTACGGTGAAGTCCACGGGTCCAGGCTGCAAGGGTGGAGATTTTTGTCGCTTGAATCCGGAGTTGCTTCTACCTCCTTCTCCTTGGGGTGTCTCTGCTCGGTACTTCTTCAACTTGCCTGACCGGAGAAGAAATTCTATCTCGTCCTTGAGGTGGTTGCATTCATTTGTGTCGTGACCATAATCTTCATGGAAGCGACAATACTTGTTCATGTCTCTCTTCCTCATCTCTCTCCTGATGGGTGGAGGCTTCTTGTAAGGAACCTCCTCTTGACTAGCAAGATATATCTCTGCTCTACTGGTTGAGAGAGTGGTGTAGTTGGTGAATTGAGGCTCATACTTGGTTGGCTTCTCACTTGAATCCACCTTTGCCTTCTTTTCTTCATGGTGGTCAGACCCATTACTTCTACGTTTCTTTCCACCATCACTAGGAGAGTCACTTGGTCTGCTTGGGTTGTTTATGCCATTCTCCCCTTTCTCTATTGCATCATCCAAATTCATATATTTTTCCGCCCGGTCAAGAAATTGTTGAAGTGTTGAAATTGGATGGCGATGGATGCTGTCCCATAGAGGACTCCGATAAATTATCCCAGCAGATATAGCAACCATCTTCCCTTCGTCTCCTACAGCAGTTGCTCTATTGGCTTCTCTCATGAACCTCTGTATATAGCTCTTTAGAGACTCATCTTTTCTTTGTTTGATATCTGCCAAGTCGTTGGCATAAACTGGTGGAGTCCGGGCAGTGCTAAATTGTCTACAAAACTCCTTCCTGAATGACTCCCAAGAGGTAATGGAGTTTGGTTTAAACCTCCAATACCACTCTTGGGCATTGTCCGTCAAGGTGGTGGGGAAGACTCTACACCGATAGTCATCACTCACCCCGAGTAGTTCCATCTGGTCCTCAAACTTCCCAACATGTCTTATCGGGTCTGCCTTTTCGGTATAAATTGGCAGTACCGGTGCTTTGTACTTTGCTGGTGGTTGGGCTGCTCTTATTCGAGCAGAGAACGGGCTGCCACTCCGGTAGTCTATCGGATCTATCTCGGAAGGTCGCTTTGACAAACCTTGCACTGCAGCTGCTAGCATGTCAAGCTGGGCTTGGATAGCTGGTGCGACTGATGAGGTTCCAAGGTTTTGACCGCCTGGTCGGGCATTACCATCTGGCACGCCACCGTCAAGTATTTCTACTTGACTGGTAGGACGGTCCAGATTTTTCCCTTCGACCGGGACGGTCCTCCTCTTGTTGGTGATAACGTCCCTCAGATCCTTCTGAGAAGCATGCTCTCCTACCCGATCAAACACCGTACTCTTCGATTTCCCAGTGGGCTTACTACGTGGGACTTCATCTCTCCTGCTACGCCGCTGGTCGGGGTGCAATGGAGGCTTCTTGGCACGCTCTGGGCAGTGTTCTCCTCCTTGTGGGTTGTGGCCCTCCTTTTCCTTGGATTGGCTGGTTGGATGACTATCAGCCTCATCCCCACCATGCCCATCTTTGAACTGAGAGGTCCTCTTCTCTCTAGGAGCTTTATTTTGCTCCTGCCCAGGTGGAGTCTTTTTACTGCCCGATCGGTGACTTCTGGAGGGGGTTCTAGAGTGCTCCCCTTGGGTTGAGGTAGTGTGCGATCGAACTCCATCTCCCTCACTAGGTGGGTTATTACCACCCCTCCTTGGTCTATCATTACTCCTACCACTAGCTTCTGTGGTCCTTGCTCCTGGAGTGGTTGCCCCTCGTGCTGTAGCTTGGGCATTGGCCTGGGCCAACTTGGTAGCAGCCTCCAAAGCATGCGCTGCTTCACGATGTTTCTGGTTGACCTCCTCCTGTTGTTGTCTGAGCTCCTCACTTCTGGCCTCCATATCGCGTTTTTGCTGCTCTAAGGCAGCTCTCTGCCTAGCCATCTCTTCAGCAAACGCCTCTTGCCTATCGTGGAATCGTGCCATCTCCTCCTGGAAGGCCCCCATGGTCTCTTGGAGCTCTTCAACTCCTGGAGTCACATCCTCAAGCATGACCCTAGGTTCATTCTCATGATATTGTGGGCAAGGACCTTCAGATCTAGCAGGTTCTTTAGAGGAGTTCGTCCTCTTGGAAGCAGCAGTGGTGTTCTTAGGCGCCATCTTGCTTCAGGGACCGTCTGTTCTTCTCTTCAGGCTCTCAATGAAAGCACCAAAATGTTGACTGCGTTTTTAGCCAACGACGTGAGAACGTCAAATACGACGAACCTTCAAGAGAATGTAAACGACAACAGACGGTATAAACAAGAAAAGTAAATAACACAGAATTTTTATAGTGGTTCGGCCCCGATTGTCGGTAATAGCCTAATCCACTTAGAGTTGTGATTTATAAATCTATACTCAAGATCAGATGGACTATGCCAACTGAGTTTCTTCAGTATAAATTGTGAAAATACAAGAATTCTCTCTAATTTCAGCACTTTCTCTCTCTAGAATAGACAGACCCAATTTTATCTCTCTAGAAAGAATAAGCAGAAGGGACCCCTCTCTCATCTCATAAGCTCTCTATTTATAGAGATGGGATCCTCAACTGATATCCCCTTATAATAGGGATATTTTACTATATTTATTACATTTATATTACAAATAAACATTCAAAATTCAAAATGTAACAAATTCCCCATTTGTGGGAAGAATGAGAGATTCCCGCGCATGTTGTTGAAGTTGTGTCTGACTTAGTCTCCTCTAGCTAGTTGGTCCACCTCCTACTCACTACCCATGCAAGTGCTGGTTAAACATGCATGGTGGTAGGATATGCATGGTGGTAGGACATGCTTTGGGTGGGTTGAACGTGCATGGTTCTCCTCGAACATGTACTCTCCTCTAGCATGCCATGTTCCTCCTTGAACCAATCTCCTTGGCTTCTCCTCGGACCAAGGTGGTTCGAGGCAACTTCCTTGGCACCTCACCTTGAACGACATTGAGGCAACCTCACCTTGGACAACATTGAGGGAACCTCACCTTGGACAACATTGAGGGAACCTCACCTTGGACAACATTGAGGGAACCCCACCTTGGACAACATTGAGGCAACCTCCTTTAGCATCTCCCAAACATGTCCGATCGAACATTGTATAGACTTTCCTTATGAAAGTCTAAGTCTCCATTCTCTTGCATGAGACTCCTCCTCCTTAGCTATTTACCTTGGGCACGTTCGAGCCAACACTTAGAAAACCTTGGGAGGCTTACCTCCTACACACCCTTGGGGTCTCCTAGGACCACACCCTCCTTGGGGTCTCCTAGGACCACCCTCTTAGCCCTCCTAGGAGGCACTCTCCTAGATGCATTCTCCTTAGCCTCCTAGGATGCATTCTCCAATTTTTGGGTATAACAATTTCATTTAGTCCTTGATTCCTTGCTCTGTTCGATTTGTGGTGAACAACCTGAATCTCATCAGCATTTATTTTTTCAATGCACTCTGTCTAGACGAGTGGTGGAGTTAGTGTTCAGTTGGCTGGGTTTTAGAGGGTGGCCGTTAGAGTTTGCTGGTTGGTTGACATGGCTCTCACTGAAAGCATCTGGTATTGTTAGACTCATCAGCATTGCAGTTTGTGCAGCCACTTGTTATTGTATTTGGCTGAACAGAAACAGGTGTGTCTATGAAGGCTGCTCCAAATCTGAATCTTTACTTGCTTTTGATATCAAGACTATAGTGATCTACAGATTATGTGTTATTCAAAACAGGAAAATGTCTACACTAGAAAGGAACTTTATACATAGATTAACATGTAATTAGTGTTTTTCGTTTTGTTTCTGGTTCTGGAGGTTCATTGTGTTGATCCTCTTGTTTCGGCTCTCTTTGTGCTGTATTTTGGTGGTTGATTTTTGGAAGTTTCTTCTTCTTGATCAAAAAAAATAATTATTATTTTATTTTAAATCATTTGTAAATAATTTTTTAAAGAAATTAAACGTGGACCAATGACATTGCCACATAGACGCATACTTGGCAGTTAATGAAAAGTTTTACATCAGGTACTTAAGTTGTCAAGAAATATTGACGGAAGATATTTCTACCTGTTTACTGAATTTTTAAGAAACTAGAATTATCAAAGATAAGATAGCAAAAAGAAACGATTTAAAGAGAATCACACAAGGATTTTTACATAGATGGGGGGTTAAAGAGCCTCAGTCCACGAGTCTTTTGTATTAGAGCTTTTAGCAATGGAGATCTCTGTAAGTTTGAGCAGAGTATGTGCTCAAAGAAGAAAATTTGGATACTCTCCACAGTTTATTTATAGGCAATTGGATGCACAGGACTTGGGCCGGACTAATTCGGGCCCAATACGGATGTAATTAGGATTTTCTCACTAACGGAGGCTTAATATAAAGGGTTCTATCAAATAAAATACACTAATCAGGGCCCATTGGGCTGACTCGAGCATAACCATGTTGTACGACTGACAACAGTATGCAACTTCAGTCTGGTCTACGTGGGCTTCTAAGGAGATCCCGGGGACAGGATCCATCAGAGTAGTGGCAGTACTGTTCTGAATAACGGCGGACATTCCATATTTAACCTCTTCTGCACGTTAGTTGAGGAGACAAAACTCTGTGTTTCTTGGGGTGATGTCAGTGTTGGGGACATTCTACCATACCCAACCCGGACGCCTAATCTGAGTTCATTTACCAACGTCCCAGTCCATTTACCAGGACCCTAGTTCGTTTACCAGAGCTCGGGTTCATCTGCTATCATCCTGGTCCATTCTTAGACTTCGAAACACCCTCCTTATTCGCTTCACGGACCACGCCTTATCTTGGGTCCGGGAAGATGAACCGTGCCCAGGTCATGGTCCCGGCTTCCTTGGCGCGGGGATGCCCAGTCGATAGTGTTGGGCTTGCTGATATTTGGGCCACCAGGATTAATTCCTTCCTCATCCCTTGGGCTCAGTCTGGGCCTCGAATCCCTTTGGGATAGCCCATGGACCTTGTGTACCATGCCACGTGTGCGGGGAGGAAATGGGGATAACATTTACCCCCCAAGCCTTTATCTTTTTTCATGCAGTGGAGGCTTGCTTCATTTCCCATATCAATTTTCAGTATCCTGTTTTGTTCCCCGGGAAACGGGTTCATTTTCGTGGGGGGGCGCTTAATGTAAACTCGCATAAAAAGTGTTTGCGTCGATATCCCTAATAAAATCCCAACGACCCAGTTCGTTTACCAGGAGGCAGGTTCGTTTACTTCAAGGACGCTTGAATGACCCCAGACCTTTCAACTCCATCATGCTACACTCACGTGTTTCCCTATAACTGGTGCATCCATATTAGTCGTGCCTGACAGATTTGGGGAGAATCTCTAGATTATTGTATTGGAAGCCAAACGACATCGTAAATTCTGAGGTGTCTCATCTGTATGAGTGATGCTATTAGGGTAATCGAGTGGATCATTTAATATTTCTGCATCACTTAGGACCGTTGAATAGAAAAATTTCTGAAATTTCCTTTTTTGGACCGTTGGATCAGGATGGCTCGGATCACGACTTGGCGAATCTACGATCCGATACTCGAGTGGGCTAATTAAAGCCCCTATGCAATCCAGGATCGTTAGATGAGGGAAGTCATCCTGAACCGTCGGATCAAGAAATGTGCTTTTGGCTCTCTAAATACCCCTAGATTTTCATTTGCAAGTTTACGAATTCTGAACAACCAGAGTTATAAAGAGAGCTTTTTATGTCCGAATTCACCGATGAACTTCTCCGACGACTACTGTATTTCCGTCTCTGCCTCTTTCCAACATGCCCTATTTCTGTGCCATCATCTGACAGTGCAATCCTAGTTCCACCATTAGACAAGCTCTTGTGTTTCCTCCACCTGTTCAAAACCGAGATCCTACTAACCTTATATCCGGAAACGTTACAGCTTCCACAACCAGTACTTTACACTAAGTTCCTTGAACCTTTATTTCTATTTCTTCGTATTTGTTGTTTTGTAGTATTACATCTGTGGCTATAAGGTTATTAGAGCATGGGCCATTGTTTAGGGTGGTTCTGTGCGTAATAGGTCTGTAGAACAAGCGGTCTAGGTCATCCTGGATCTTCTCAGTGCATTATAGACTGACTTGGGAAAACTTAGAAAATACTTCTTCTTCCTAGTTCCCGATCAATATTCTGGGGATCTCCAGTGATCCCGGATCTGGTCCGGAGGGGACTCCTCCAAGCAGTTCTTAGGAGTGCCCCCATACCTTAACCAATCTTTTTGGGTTCTGGTGCTAACTACTTGGTTGTTTGCTTCCTTTATTGTTCCCAGATCACTGACCTTGAGCCTTGGCGTTACTCTCCACCCAAAGGAATATGTCCAGTCAGCCCCCATCATCCTGGAAGGACGAAAACCTCCCAATGGAAACACATGGGAGATGGACGAGGAGAAAAATGAATTCCAGAACTACTAGATGCTGGATGCTTTCGAGAAGCACTTAGGATTAGAATCGACTCTCGGGCTCTTCTATAATCATCTGGCCAGGAAGGAGAAGAGGGCCCATACCAGCATGGGCGAGTTCGGGGCCTAGAGCATGGGCCACATTAGTGCGGGAGCCACTCTCCCACTCCATGACTATTTCGCGTGTTTCCTGAAATTCATGGGGATCACGCCTTTCTAGCTCTTTCCCCAGGCCTACAAGCTTCTCGTGGGATGGCGCATTTTTTGTGTGGCGAAGGATATTTCGGAGCCTACCCCAATGGAAGTGCTATACTTCTACAAGTTGGAGTCGCAGTTCAACGCCAAGGATAAGACCCAGGACGACTTCTATAGACTGAAGCCCCGTGAAAATTATCCTGCCCCTTACGGCTCCTGGAAGCACCCCCCGAATGTCAGACACTACTGGTTCATTACCTCCGGGTTCTTTTTGGAGTGGAATCCCAGGTTAGTGCTGGACTTCCAGCGCGTGGGTAAGTTGTCTTCCCCCTTAATTCTTCTCGTTCATTTTGTTGTCTGCTTCCAACTCACGTTCCTGTATAACAGGACCATACGCCCAGACTCCCCTCTCCAAGTCGATCCTCGACAGGAAGAATTTCTATGCCACTTTGACAGCAGAGGAGTTGGACATGGTGGACTATGTAAACACCGAGAATCTGTGATTGGTCGGGATGTTAGCGGCCAACCAGACAATTATGGCCCCTAGCCTCCGGGGGTTGCAATGTGAGAGGGACTCTGCCGTGAGGTAGGAGGTGGCCCTCATCCACATCGAGGTCATTGAAGTTATAGCCTGACCGGATGTGGCAAAGAAGAAAAAGGAGCAGGCTCGCCAGACGAAGAGGGCCGCATGTTAGGAGTTGGACGCCCTTTTCGACAAGGCCCAGCTGAACATAGGGGCTCCTGGGGCCAGTATATCGAGGCAAGGTAATTTGCCTTTGCTTTTAACTTATGCTCCTAATTTCGAGGACTTAGTTAGGGATAGGAAATATACCAAGGCTACTTGTACGAGGTCGTTAGAGAAATGAGGCTTCCACCCCCCATTATCTTAGACCCTGACTCTCATGCACTCGTACGGATTTCTTCAATACAATAATTTTTTTGACCTGGATGACATGGGGGACCGCATCCATTCCTTCACCTTAGGGGAGTTGAGTCAAGCCCGAATTCTAGATAAGCGTTCGTCTAGGAGGACCTTAGACTAGCTTTTTATTTATGTTTTTTTTTTGTCCCCGCTTGTATATCTTGCTGACCGTTTTCCATTTTTCTATTTCAGACGATTCTGATATGTCCAACCTTGTGGCCAAGATAAAACAATCGATGGAGACCCAGGCGGCCGCGGCCAAAGCATCGGTGAAAAAGGCTGCCAACGGCCTGCCCAAGAGCAAAGTGCTGGAGTTGGTCCTTGGGGACTCGAGGCTGGAGCGGGAGGTTGTCGAGAAGACTCCAACCATGATTACCCCTCTGGCAGTACGCATTGAAGCCATCCCATTTCTTCCTGCTCATCCCCCGGTCATTGATTTGGAGTAGGAGCCCCTGGCGAGTCAGGGGTCGGAGAAAAGAGCTGCGGACTCGGCTGCTAACGAGTCTGCGAATCAGGCCAAGAGGGTTAAGACCAAAGATCTTGCCTTGGCCAAGTAGAACTCTTCTAGGGAGAGGTTAATCGTCACCTGGGAGATCCCGGAGGCTCCCATTCTTCCCATCAATCCAACTCTTCCCGAGGAGGGGGACATCGTACTCTAGGAGGAGAGGATGAGGATGGTATCCCGGGCCCGGGAAGATGGCCAGGAAAGATGGGAGGAGGTCTACTGGGCCTTAACTGTCCGGCAAAAAGTGGAGTTCACCGTGCTCCTGGCAGCCTTTAGTGCTCTGCAGCCGATCGCGGAACGGCTCATTGCTGAGACTGGGTTTCGTCCCAAATTAGGGCAGGACACGACCCCGCTTGCTGTAAATCTTCTGGCTCAGGTCGGGACGACCATGTCTACTCTCTAGCCAAAATAGTACGCCACCCTTTCCAATTGGGATGCCTTGTTCATCTCCTAGGCCATTCATCACTAGGCCACCGCTGTAAGTTATATGTCCACATGATCTTTTCCTTAACATATTTTTTACCCGTATGTTTTCTAACTTTGATTTGTTCCAGGATGCCTAGCTGGCCCATAGGAATGTTGACTTGGTGGCGGAGATGGAAATGAAGCTAGAGATGGCCCAACTGGAGTTGGAGGGGGCCGTGAACTAGTAGGAAGCCGCTAGGGAGGTCCTGGTCAAGGAAGCTACTCAGGCAGAGGCCCTAGCCAATGAAGCTCCTCCGGTGGAGGTCCTGGTCAAGGAAGCTACTCAGGCAGAGGCTCTAGCCAATGAAGCTCCTCGGGTGGAGGCCCTGGTCAAGGAAATTGCTCGGGCTCAGGCTGAGCACGAGGAGGCCGCCCGGGTTTGGTTCCAACTCGAAGAAACTTTTCCAGGAAGGAAGCCGACCACAAAACGTTGGTGGATAGCCTTGGGATGGAACTTCTTCGTGTTCGGGGCTCCGAGGCATCGTTTTGAGGCCCTCTTGGAGGGAGCTGAGGCCCAATCTCACCAGGATCGAGAGAAGGTCACCGCTCTTAAATCCCGAATCCAGGCCGTGGACGACCTGCTTCAGCTGGAGGTGAAACGACATGAGGAGGTTCGCCGAGAGAAAGAGCAGGCAGATGCTTTCATGGAGGCCACCTTCGATGAGGCCATCTATATGGCCTAGCTCCAGGATAAAAATATGAACCTCCTGGTCAACCCCGATCTTGCCGCGAAGAAATCTAAGTTCGAGGCTAAGGAGAAAGTTGACGCGAAGCTTATGGCGAAGGAGGAATTAGATGAAGTCGCTCCGGAGGCGTTGGAGCAGGGCAAAGCCTAGGCCTGGGACCTTAAATTGTACTTGTAGATTCTTCTATTTTATTTTTGTATCACTTTTATGGGCACAGGTGCGTCCAAGACAAATTTTTCTTATCTGTCTTTCTTTTTTTTTTATATATATAGATATTTATTTTGTCTCTTGCACAAAATTTTCCCTTTTTCATTCTTTTGTTTTTTCTCAAAACATCACTAAGTGTTTTACAACCTTGCATGAACATGAGTTGAATGTTTGGTCCTATTTCCAATGGTCAGAACCATTAGGGAAAAGTTACATAGAACATTTGGCCTGTTGGAGGACGCGTGTCCGGGTCCAACGACCTAGACCACTTTGGACTTGCCAACATAATTTAGCCTTTTTTTATCTCGATTTTATAGTTAAGGCTCCAACGGCTTGGGCCATCAGAGATTTCTTTTAGATATGATTAAACTAGCTAACTTGCTTTAACCCTAATGTCCAGGTTCCAACGGCCTATACCGTTAGGAAGCTAATAATTATTCTCACATTTACTTGTCCTGATTCTGGTGTTAAGGTTCCAATGGCCTGGACCATTAGAGATTTGTTGACTAACTTATTTTGAACCTAGTCCAACAGCCTGGGTCATTTATAAGAATAATTTTGAACAACTTAAACATAAGGCTCACGTTCCAATGGTTCCGGGCTATTACAGAGGAAACGTGGACAGGTAATTGGTTATTTGAGACCACATTCGGCCAACCAACTCTTGGGTATTTCGTATTCTCGGACCATGCATGTCCGAGTTAGGATTGGGCCTGAGCCATGTTTCCTACCGGGTATTATACCTCCGGACCATGTACGTCCGGGTTGGGACTAGGCTTGGGCCTTATGCCCGACTGGGTTTATGTACCCCCGGATCATGTACATTCGGGCGATGACTAGGCCTGGGCCTTATGTCCTGTTGGGTTTTTTGTACCCCCCGGCGGACCACGTGTGTCCGGGTTAGGACTGGGCCTGAGCCTTACATCCTATTAGGTTTCATACCCCCCAGACCATGTGCTTCTAGGTTAGGACTGGACAAGAGCCTTGCATCCTATTGGGTTTCGTACCCCCAGACCATGTGCGTCTAGGTTAGGACTGGGCTAGAGCCTTGCGTCCTATTGGGTTTCGTACCCCCCAGACTAAGTGCGTTCGGGTTAGGATTGGGCCTGAGACTTGTGTCCTCTTTTATCGGGAGTTGGGTTTTAGACCCCCAGTTTATACAGTCTGGACTAGGACTAAACTTTGCATTTTCCATCTTGTTTTGTTTTGCTTTTATTCCTAGACTTGTTCGTATAGATGGTAATACGCCCCCCCCCCCCCCCCCCCGCCCAAGTGAGCGAAGACTGTAGTCTTGGGTCACTTGTTCGTAAAAAAGATGAAGACGGACGCGAACTTTATTTCTTTACAATATTTCTCTATGATGTTTTGTACACATCATTTTTATTAAATAAGAAATCAACCTCGGCGTACATTGTTTAAAAGCAAAACTAAAAACGGAACCATGCCCTTCCGACTATTGATAGTACCGGCAGAGGTGTTCTGTGTTCCAGGCGCTTGGGACCTCTATTCCATCTAGTCGCCTTAAGATATGTTCCCGGAAAATACTTCATTTTGGATTTCATAAGGTCCTTCCAAGTTTGGTCCTGGAACCCCCACTCCCGGATCTGGGGTTGCATGGAAGACTCTTCTCGGGATTAGATCGCTGGTTTCAAACTTTTGAGTTTTAACTTTAGAGTTAAAGTGCCTGGTGATTTTTCATGGGGTTCTTCCTGGATCTCTTCAATAAGGTCCAAAGAATCCTGGAGTAAGGCGTGTCTCTGAGCAGGATCATATGTGCCTTGTCTATGAGATGTGATGACTGTTTTCACTGGGATGACCGCTTCACATCCATACACCATTGAGTAGGGAGTGTGTCCGGTAGACGTTCTTTCTGTGGTCCGGTATGCCCATAGGACGCGGGGCAGTTCTTCTGTCCACTTTCTCTTGTAGGCTTGAAGCTTTTTCCTTAATGTCCCTTTCAAAATCTTATTCATGACCAATGTTTGCCCCTTTTCTTGAGGCCCGACGACTGCGGAGAAGCTTTTAACGATGCCATGTCTTTCAAAAAATTTAGTGAAGTGGACACTGTCAAATTACTTCCCGTTTTCGGACACGATTTTGTGAAGGAGGCCATATTGGCACACAATGTTGTTGATGATGAAGTCCAGGGCCTTTTTGGAGGTGATGGTGCTCATTGGCTCTACCTCAACCCACCTTGTGTAATATTCGATGACCGCAATAGCATACTTTACACCACCTTTCCCGGTCGAGAGCGATCCTACCAAGCTGATTCCCCAAACTGCAAAAGGTCAGGGACTTGTCATCAAGGTTGTCTCCGTTGGAGAAGCTCGCAAGATCTTCGCATACCTTTGGCACTGTCCGCACTTGCGGACATAATCAACATAGTCCTTCTTCATTGTTGGCCAGAAATAGCCCTGCCTTAGGATTTTCTTTGACAGACTGAGTCTGGCTATGTGATCTTTGTAGAAACCTTCGTGCACTTTGTGCATGATTACACTCATTTTTGTTCCAGACAGGCACCGGAGGTATGGCATGGACAACCCTCTGCGATAGAGCTTGCCATCCATCATGATATATCTGGGAGCCTGGTACTTAAGCTTCCTAGCGGCCGCCCTGTCCACGGGAAACCCCCCTGTGGTTAGGTAGTTGATGAGAGGACCCATGCAGGACGTGGAAAAGTCTATGGCATTGACCACGGGTGCTTGAATACTTGGTACAGGAAGGTGGTTAATCGGAATGAGCCTAGAGAGATCGGCTTCAACATCCATGGCCAGCTTGGCTAATGTGTCTACAAACACATTCCGCTCCTTGGGGATTTGGCAGATGGAATATTTCTTGAAGGATTGGAGTTGCTCTTGGGCTCGCATCACATAAGCGGTCATCCTTTCCCCTTTCATTTGGTATTCCCCTGAGACTTGCCTGACCACCAATTGAGAGTCACTGTACACTTCTATACTTGCTGCCCCTACCTCCTGAGCCAAACGTAGTTCGGCTAGCATGGCCTCGTGCTCGGCCTCATTATTCGATGCTTCTAACTGGAAGCGTAGGGTGCTTTGCAACTGATGTCCTTGAGGGGATATTAAGATGATCCTGGCCCCAGCCCCATTCTCATTTGAGGCTCCATCCACGAAGACCTTCCATAGAGGCACAACGAGGTCGACGGGCTCTTCATCTTCAGTGATCCCGGTACACTCCACAATGAAGTCGACCAGGGCTTGTCCGTTGATTGAAATCCTGAGGACATATGCAATGTTGGATTGACTGAGTTCTATGACCCACTTCAGGAGTCTTCCCGATGACTTGGGTTTCTGTAACACTTGCCGTAGGGGGTGATTCGTCAGTATCTTTATGTCATGGGCCTTAAAGTAAGGCTTCAGCTTCCGAGATGCAATCAATAAGCAAAATGTCAATTTCTCAATCAGGGGGTATATGGACTTTGCGCCCAATAACTTTTTGCACACATAATAAACCGAGAGCTAGACTTTTCCCTCCTCCATCACCAGTGCGGCATTGATGGCATGTTTGGACACGACAAAGTAAAGGTATAACTGCTCCCCATCTACTGGCTTTGCCAAAATTGGTGCGTGGGTCAAATGTTTCTTCAGCTTCTAGAAGGCCTCTTCACATTCGACCGACCATTCAAACCTTTGGCTTCCGCAAAGGACATTAAAAAATGGGATGCACTTATCCATAGTCTTTGAGACAAAGCGGCTCAGGGTTGCTATTCGTCCTGTTAGGCTCTATACGTCTTTGTGCTTCCGTGGCGAGGGCATTTTGATCAGTGTTCTGATCTTGTCCGGGTTGGCTTCTATCCCTCACGAGCTCACTATGAAGCTTAGGAACTTCCCGGATGCCATGCCAAAGGTGCACTTCTTGGGGTTCACCTTCATCCCATACTTCCAAATGATGGTAAACGCCTCTGCCAGATCATCAGCGTGTCCATCAGAGGTCTTAGACTTGACCAGCATGTCATTTATGTAGACCTCCATTTTCCTTCCCAGTTGGGCCCGGAACATTCTGTTGACAAGCCTCTGATAAGTGGCTCTGGCATTCTTGAGCCCGAAGGGCATGACAACGTAGCAGTACACACCCTTGTGTGTCTGGAAGCTGGTGTGCTCCTAGTTCGCTACGTTCATTGAGATTTGGTTATAGCCGGAGTAGGCGTCCATAAAACTCAACATCTCATACCCGGACGTTGCATCTACCATCTGATCAATCCAGGGCAAGGGGAAACAATCTTTGTGGCAGGCCTTGTTAAGGTCAGTGAAGTCGATGCAAGTTCTCCACGTCCCATTTGGCTTTGGCACCAACACCGAATTGGCCAGCCAAATAGGATACAAGGCCTCCTGGATGAAGTTGATCGAAGATAACTTTTCAACTTCTAATATGAGGGCTTCCGTCCTCTCTGCCCATAGAGGTCTCCGCTTCTGCAGGACCAGAGTTGAACTCTCGTCAATGTTCAAGGCATAACATATGACATTGCGGTCAATCCCAGTCACATCCGAATGAGACCAGACCAGGACGTCCTGGATTTCTTTCACTCGGGCAACGATGGCAGCCCTTACCTCCAGGTTCAGGTTCTTTCTGACCTAGATCAGTTTGGTCAGGTCTCTGTCACTGATGCACACCTCCTCAGTCTCTTCCATGGGTTCTAATGCCCGATTCGCTCCTATTCACAGATCCAATCCATCTTCTTCCCAAACCATCGTCCACACTGGGGGAGGGGGCGAGATTGGATCAACGTGTTCCTCTTCGAGAGGTTTTTCTTAAACCATGTAAATAGGTCGGGCAAAGATGTGATGTAACGCCCTGGATAACCAAGACCATTACACTGTGTGTTTATAATTGTGCATGACTTGCTAATCAAGTCATTTAGTTGAAAATGTGATCCTAAAGTCATAATCGAGTTATGGTTAAAAGATTTTGGTCATAAATAGATAAAATTTCATTTAAATAAACATTTGGTACATGGGATCCCAAAAACAGGGTTAAAGGACAATTTAAAATATTTCAAAAGTCATATACAATCACAAACCACTCTAATGGAAAAATACGCATTTTGGTTTTTCCTGTCTCTGTACTATCCCTCGGCCATGGCGGACGAGCAACTGACTATGTACATCCCGCCTCTAGAGCTCTCCAACTCAGGATCGGTCCACCTTACCCTTGCCTTTACCTGCACCACTTAGCACCCGTGAGCCAAGGCCCAGCAAGAAAACCATAAAGCATAGCATAAACAATACATACAATCAAATGATCCATAATCATAGTTAACCAATTATTCAGCATGTCATAACGGCCATCTAATTAGAGTAAACAATCAATTTATTCACAAGTCATTCATCCAGTATTTAACAAGCTATAAGAAACAGATTAGCAATCGTAAACATATCAATACTCATCATACAATACTCAGGGTCGACGCCCATAGGCTGCACCCTCTATTTAACCAACTAACTTCAGCTCGCTTAGGCCGAGCTCAGTGATTATTTAGCTAACCTTAGCTCTCAATGGCCGAGCCACGTTCTGTGTGCATATATCAGTCCTGGCACTCTTAGGCTGTTTATTTCATGCTCACATGGATATCATAATCATACAACATTTGTATTCAAGTGTAGGGAACCCTAGTCCCAACACAGCCAGAGAAAAGGGTGCAGTTTTCTTACCTTTAATTCCGAGTAGAGAAGGTGAAATGGTTCCAACCACGATCCTTAGCCCCGACCCTTAGCGATAAACCTAGTCACAAGGGTCAATAACCATCAACTTCCAATCGAATAAAAAATAACTAGGAGATAGAAACTAACCTCCGAGACCTCTAATTCCACCAAACGAGGTGGTGAAATCGTCCCCCGAGCCCCTGAGCAAAAACCCTAAAAAGTACCCTAAAATCAAGTTTTGAAAGCTGAGTAGCGCTACAACGCTACCTATTGGGCACTACAGCACTAGAGTCAGAGACTTTAGCCCCCAAAATCGAAGCCTAGCGTTGTAGCACTCCCAACCTAGCACTGATACCAGAGTTTCAAAAAATTATGGGTTTGCTCTTTGAATTTTCCCGAGCCAAAGCTCCAAAAATCCATCACTCAATACCTCCAAACCCAAAATTAACCACAGAAATACACTTTACTCATCAAAGGCAACAAAAACTAACCAAGTTTTTCCCCAAAACCCATACTCAATCTCTCAAAATTCAACCTAAACTACTCAGCAAAACACAGAGATTAAAGCAAGGTTCTCACCTCAGATTGTGGCCCAATTGTTGCCTTACTTGTGCTGCCTTTAGGTCCTTAGTTTCAAGATTCAACAAGGGGAGAGTGAAAGAGAGGAGTACGTGAGAGAGAAGGGGCAAGGAGGTTCTACTTCATTCTGTTTTTAATTCTATGTAAATCTGAATATGTAACGCCCTACTACCTTAGAGCCGTTACTAAGTGAGTTTAAAACGGAAATTGTGCATCTAACTGACCCTACGAGGTTTCTAAAACCAAAAGTGTGACTTGATTAGAAATTAAGGCTGTAGTCTTTGAAAATGCTTAGTTTCATTGAAAATATTAAGTGTCAAACATCTGGGATCCCAAAAATAAGGTTTACAAAATATTTACAACTCAAAAATAGATTTACACCTGGTTAACTATCAAAAGAATAAGTTAATACAGCCATATACAAAATGCCCCCAACCAAAGCAGTCGGAAAGGCCGAACATGTACGCGCCGCCCCCACGCTCTCCATACTCATGGCCGGTTGACTGACTCTTTGCTTTTACCTGCCACACAGAGCACCCGTAAGCCGAAGCCCAGCAAGAAAACTCATACAGTATATAACATATGCATAGAATATAGCTGACATATAATCCACTGATAAATAGGAAAACCATCAGACTGAACAAGCACAGCCATGCCGCCCCAAAGGCCTTACCAAAGCCTGGGGTCTCGGTCCTTACCGTAAGGGTAACTCATGTGTCCATTGGGTTCCACCCTGGCTATAAGCACTCCATGTGCTAAGTGTTACTTCCGGCCCCAAGGCCGTTCTCGGCCTTCGCCGCTCTCGGCCTTAGCCGTTCATTTCACTATAATCACATATATAGTACATTTCGAAATAATCATTCAAACATATAATAATTCATTTAAGGTTATACATTCGCACGTAATACAATCTAGGGCCATGCCCTGCAATAACACTGTGGGCCCATGCCCTGTTCTCGGGTACTACAATTTTCTTACCTATCAATTCGATAGCTTTGATCACCTGACTCCTCGAGCACGATCCTACTCGAGCCCTAGCACTCACCTAAACAAAATCCATAAGTCAAAGTCATTACCAAACCTCAAGTCCAAAACCTAGCCTCGGGACCTATCCCGAGCCCCCGGGAAGTCCTAGATCCACAAAACAAGGTGGTGGAATCGAGCCCCGAACCCTAGGTCAAAATCCCTCAAAAAAAGCCCAAAAACACCTTTCTGTGAACAGTGCAGCGCTATAGCGCTCTTAAGTGGGCACTATAGTGCTACAAGCAGAACCACACATCCCCAGAAACAGGGCCTAGCACTACAGCGCCCAAAGACTAGCGCTGTAGCGCTAGTTGCAGACAAGCAACAACCAAAATCGTTTTCTGCGATTTCTTTCAACCATTTCAACCCCAAACGTGTCCAAATATTTCCCAAACCCAAAAACAAACTTATCAACACCTCACACTCATCCCAAGTATCCCAAGAACTCATAACCCAAGCTCAAGCAACCCAAAACTCAAGATCTACCATAATGAACCCTAAACCCAGAAATTCAGTCAATCATCAAAGTTAAGGACTTAAAAATCATACCGTGGATGGAAATTCAACCTTGAGTTGAACCCTAGACGTCCTTAGCTTGCTCCTTCTCAACCTTGGCCTGATTTCCCCAAAAATCCCCATCTATTTAGCTTAAATACACAGCTCAAACCAGTCAAACCCTAAAACTGAAATTTCTAAAACTTACCTCAATGTTTAATGTGTTCTTGCTAATCCCTTGCCAATCTTCAAGTCTAGCTTAGGATCCTTGATGCTCAGCTTACCCTAGCTCACCACTGAGCTTAGCTCCAAGAAAAATGAAGGGAAATGGTGGGAGAACCACAAATTGTTCCTTTGAAGCAAAACCCCTCTGTTTTCTCTCTTTTCCTTATTCTTCAGTCTTCTTTCTTTTCTACAGCCTTATCACTCTTTTCTACCAATCCCAGTAAGTATAAAGCTCCCTTTAACTTATCTCTAAAAATCCTAAAGACCAAAATGCCCTCCCTATCAATTCTAAACCTTTTGTCCATGTAGGGCCATTTTAGTCATTTTACCCAATTCCCACTAATTCCTCGAGTGTCTCTAATAATTTCCCGCTTGCTACCCAATACCTAATTAATCACCAAATATAAATCCCTCATCAACAAGATTAACCTCAATATATTTTCCAAATTCCCATTTAAACTCCCCAGGCTTAACCCAAGCCGGGTATAAATTCCCGCTTTGACTTTTCCGCTAACCCGCTCATTCTTGGATCGTCTCGAGTCACAGATCACAGATATCAACACAGTCATGCCCAAAATGGCCAAATTACAATTATGCTCTTTCTAAGATAATCAGGTCTACATGCATACTAATACACATAGTCATGCATCTCAAATAGTCAAATAGTCAAATAGTCATATAGCATGCATTAAATCATAATCATGCATTTAACTCATTAAAGTCGCACACAAAATCCCATTATGCCCTCCAGGCACACTAATCAAGGCCCTTAAGCCTTATTAGCAAATTTCGGTCGTTACATAATATATTCCTTTATAGAAAAGACCAGTTTACCCTCCCACATAACACTTAATCCATCAATCAATCTAAGGGTATAATGGCCATTGCTCCCAATTCCTGCTAATCCCTCAAGTGTTCCTAACATTTACCAATTAATCTCATCTTCCAATTAACTTTCAATTACTTACCCAATGTCTAATAATCCCCAATATATTTCTAAATTCCCAAAAATACCCCCAGGCTCCCCCGAGCCAGATATAAATCCCCATCGTGACTATTTTGCCAATCCGCTCACTAGGACTGTCTCGAGCCATATAGTGTAAATATATCCACATAATAATGTGTTCTCAACAATTAATCATACATAATCATAATTATGCCCTCAACAGGCCAAAATTACAAATGCGCTCTTAAAAGCTAAACAGGGCCCACATGCATATTTAATACTCATAAACATGCATTTTATATAACCATGTAATCATATAATCATACAATCATGCATTTAATCATTAAATCACACATAAACCAATTATGCCCTCTGGGCACGCTAATCAAGGCCATTAAGCCTTATTAGTGATTTTGGGTCATTACATGTGATAACACTTCCGGGCTCTCTTCTGATCTCCCCGAGCAGTTCCCACACCTCCATTGTCGCAGGGAAATTTCATACAAAGGTGGTGGATGAAGTCGATGGCACCAAAATCGATCAGTGCGGGCCGACCAAAAATGACATTGTAAGTTGTGGGGCAGTCCACCACTACGAAGGTACAAAACTTGAACGAGCCTTGAATCTTGTTCCACAACATTACAGGCAGATGGATCTTCCCCATTGGGAGTATTGAATCCCCATTGAAGATGTCGATCTGCCTCAGTCAGGCCAATTGCAATGAAGGTCGGCTTGAACAACACATTGACGAAACTTCCGTCATCCACCAACACTCTAGACACCATTTTGTTGGCGATTTGGGCATCGATAACCAGAGGGTCATGATGCGGGAATTGGACGCTCGAAGCATCTTCCTCCGTGAAAGTGATGGGTAAATTCATTAACTTTGGGCGTTGAGCTGGGGTCTATACTAGGGCACACACCTCGTGGTCGTGGTCGAGTTTACTGAGGTACCGTTTCTGATCATTCTGAGATGGTCCCCCCAGATGTGGCCCTCCTGATATGGTGGCCACGTGATCATCTATCCGCGGGGGTGCAGTTCTGTAAGAAAATGGAATTCTGGGTCTAGGTGCCAGCACAATTGGGGTCCCCTGAGGAGCCTGTGCTCCCTGACCTGTAATTTACCCTCCCTCGGGAGGTCGGTACGATCCAGACGCACCCGGGGCCGCGGGTTGTCCGAGAGCAGCTGACAGTCCCAGAACTCCCACTAGCATCCTGACCCATTGGTGGAGATGCCCCAGCTTGATCAAATTTTCAATTTCCTCCTTTATCTAACGACACTCCTCGGTCGTATGCCCCACATCTGTAACGACCCAAATTCAGTGTTAAGGCTTAAGGGCCTGGAGTAGTGTGCCTGGAGGGCATGATGGGATTTTGTGTGTGACTTTATTAAGTTTAATGCATCATTATGATTTATTGCACGTTATATGACTATTGGATTATTTGAGATGCATGACTATGTGAATCAGTATGCATGTAGAACTGATTGTCTTAAAATGAGCATGATTGTAACTTGGCCATGTTAGGGCATAACTGTGATAATTATACTATGTGAATTGTGCCATGTGAGTGTGATGTTTTACCAGGATGCACGCATCGGGACGGTCCTAGTGAGCCAGTTAGTCTAAAAGTCACAACGGGTTGTTGTACCCGGCTCGGGAGGAGCCCAGGGGTACTTCGGGAATCTTGTAAGTTGAGTTTAGAAAGAGTGATTAGTATTGGTAATTTGGTAACCATTTGTAACTGCTGTGAGTAACAAGTTTTAAGATAGGAAGTGGTAGAATTGAAATGAAAGTGTTAAGACTTAAGTACCCTTGAAGGTTTAGCTTAGAAGGATTAGTAAGGAGGGGTAATTTGGTCTTTTGGCAAGGCAAATAGACATTATGCAGCTGGGATTTAGGGGGGTACGGTTTGGGCATTTGGGTCACTTGTGGCTTTGATAAATTAGAAGAGAAGGAAAAGAAGAGGAGAGAAAGGCTAGGGCAAAGAAGAAGAAAGAAGAAGAGGTGTAGAAAAGGGCTGAAGTGGGAAGCTTAGAAGGAGATCAAGGGAACTTTTAGGGTGGATTCTACTCTTGAGGTAAGGATCTTATGCTTATTTAAGTTTGTTTTCTGTGTTGGTTGAGGAATTTAATGCTTGAGTTAAGATTTTCATGGGTTTTGATTTGGGTTGTTGAATTTGAAATCAAAGGAGTGGATCTTGTGTGTATTGATGTTTTGGATTTGATTCTAGTGTTTATGGGGTGTTAGATTGTTCATATGAGGTTTGGATTTGAGTTTTGGGGTTTAGGTTTTGGTTTGGGATGATTTGGGGAGGTTAAAGCTCGGGGAAAATTGCAGGAAAAACCCAGAATTCTGGGTCTGCGAAGGCGTGCCGCGGCAGGGCTTTTGTGTGCCGCGGCAAGAGAGCTTCTGTCTGATGGGTGCCGCGGCACAAGGATGTGGTGCCGCGGCACAAGGCAATTTTCAGGGTTGCTCTTTTTGGCAATTTTAGGTCTTAGCTCCGGGGGTTCGTGGGATGCCTCCGGGGTGTTGTTTTAAGGTTTTAGAGGTCCCGAGAGTGCGGGATTGGTCCCGGGAAGTGGTTTTGGGTTTGGTTAGTATTAAAAGTGTTTTATGTGTGTTGTGACTAGGATTTCGGAGAGGCTCGTGCTAAAGGACCGTGCTCGTGACCGTGGTACTTTGGAAAGCACGGGATACAGGTAAGAAAACCGTAACACCCGAGTTTAGGGCATGGCCCCACTGTGTGATTGTAGGGCGTGGCCCCGGATTGTATTACGTGCAAATACATAAACTTAAATGAACCATGATGTGTGTGAATGTTTATTTTGAATGCACTATATGTGTTATTATGATGAAACGAGCGGCAGAGGCCGGGTACGGCATAGGCCGGGGCGGCCGTGGGCCGAAAGTAACACAGCACATGGGATGCTTATATTCAGGGTGGGACCCAAGGGATACATGAGTTATCCTCGCGGTGAGAACCGAAACTCCAGGCTTTGGTAAGGCCTTGGGAGCGGCATGGCCGTACTTGTTTATTATGGTGGTTTTCCTATGTATCAGTGAATTATTGCCAGCTATTTACTTTGCATATGTTATGTGTTATTTGGGTTTTCTTGCTGGGCTTCGGCTCACGGGTGCTCCGTGTGGCAGGTAAAAGCAAGGAGTCAGTCAACCGGCCATGAGTATGGAGAGCGTGGGGGCGGCGCGTACATGTTCGGCCTGCCCGACTGCTTTGGTTGGGGGCATTTTGTATATGGCTGTATTTAACCATTCTTTTGATAGCTGATCAAGTGTAAATCTATTTTGAGTTGTAAATATTTTGTAAACCTTATTTTGGGATCCCAGATGTTTTATAATTAACGTTTTTAATGAAACTAAACATTTTCAAAGAGTACAGCCTTAAACTCTGGTCTATTCACACTTTTGGTTTTAGAAACCACTTGAGTCAATTAGATGCACAATTTCTGTTTTAAACTCACTTAGTAACGGCTCTAAGGTAGTAGGGCGTTACAACTTGGTATCAGAGCGAGCCAAGGTTTATTGGTTCTGGAGATCGACCGAACATGTACGCACGCTGCCATTGAAAAGCTCGACTCAGGGTAGTTTGGTATGATCGGTTGATATATTCATGAATATGTGTTTAATGCTTTGTGTGCCTGCCTAAATTATTATGAGCATGATCATTGAAATAACATATGCATGATGCCAGGGCAAGGCCCGTTGTATGCTGCATGATATTTGTATGGCACTTTGGTCGATTGATCTTGGTTGTTGTTGAGATTGAGAGGTGGAAATTGGACCTTGTTATCATGCCTAATGAGCGGTGTCATTGATTGCAGGCATTTAGTTGCAATGCCTCGCCAATCATCGAGACTCCGCGGCATTCAGGCCGAGGATGATAACCAGGGGCAGGACCCTCCACCTGCTCCTCAGAACTGGCAACAGATTTTAGCAGAGATGGAGGCTAGGTTGAAGAAAACAGAGGATGAGCTTAGTCAGTACAGGCAACCAGCTCCTCCACCGGCCACTGTGATACCACCACCGCCTAGTGTGGTACCGGCTCCGGTTCAACCTGTGACTGGGAACAGGTTGGAACCTCTATATGAAAGATTCAGAAAACAACAACCTCCTACCTTTGAGGGGGGAGCAGACCCACTGCAGGCTGAGCAGTGGATGAGTACAATGTCGGTAATCCTGGACTTCATGAGGGTTGAAGGAAGGGATAGGGTTGATTGTGCCAGTTATATGCTTAGACATGATGCACGAATATGGTGGGAGGTGGTGGGGCAGCGAAGGGATACTGCTATTATGACCTGGGAGGAATTCAAGAGCCTTTTCAACGAGAAATATTACAGCGTAGCCGTTCGAGCGGCGAAGGCGGATGAGTTTAACAGTCTGACTCAGGGCAGGTTATCTGTCACTGAGTACGCCTTGGTATTTGATAGATTGGCGAAGTTTGCGCCAGAGCTTGTGCCGACTGATATGGCCAGAAGGGACAGATTTGTACGAGGATTAGGTGCAATGATCGCCCGTGACGTGAGTATTACAATGGCTCCAGAGACTACCTATGCGCAAGTGGTAGACAAGGCCCTCACTGCTGAGAGGGCTGAGGATCAGATCTGGAAGGATAGCGCTGCTAGGCGTGATACCAGGAGGGTAATGCCTTCTTCTTCTGGGCCTAGTCGGGGCAGCGGCCCCAGTGAGCAGAAGAGGAGAGTACCAGACTCATTTACTCCCTATGGTTCCGACAGGAGGGTTCGCGGTTCCGTGGGTGGCCGCCAGGGCGGTAATGACAACTGGAGGAGTTATCCATGGTGTCCTCGATGCAGGCGACGGCATCAGGGCGAGTGCCGGTCCGCCTCTGGAGCGGGTACCGGCATCAGGGCATGTTTTGTTTGTGGAAGCACCAGCCACTTGAAGAAAGATTGCCCGCAGGCTAAGAAGGAGGAGCCTAGGCAGGGTGACAGCCTCGCGCCTGCTAGGGTCTTCACCTTGACTCAGACTGAGGCAGAGGCCAGCCCATCAGTGGTCACAGGTCAGATTTTTAGCGCTGGATCCTTGTTTACTGCATTGATTGATTCTGGTGCTACGCACTCATTTGTTTCTGCTAGAGTGATTGATCAGCTGTGTAGACCTAGTATTTTGTATGCTAGGGGTTTTCAGACTGTATTGCCTACAGGAGAGCTGGTAGTCTCTAGGAGGTGGGTTAGAGCCTTACCAGTAGTGGTAGATGGTAGAGAATTGTTTGTTGACCTGATTGAACTAGATATGGACGATTTTGACATAATACTAGGGATGGATTGGTTGACGCGATATGGAGCAACAATTGATTGTAGGCGACGAATGGTGACCTTTGAACCGGAGGGCGAGGCACCCTTTGTGTTCGTGGGATCGGTGGATGGACCGCGGGTACCTGTGATCTCGGTACTAAAGGCTAGAGACCTGATGCAAGAGGGTTGCATAGGATTCCTAGCAAGTATAGTGGATTCCTCTAAGGTGGCGGCAGTGGGACCGAATGAAACCAGAGTCGTCTGCGAGTTTCCAGACTTGTTTCCAGCAGATCTGCCGGGGTTGCCGCCACAGCGGGAGATCGAGTTCGTCATTGAGTTGGCTCCGGGAGCAGAGCCAGTATCCAAAGCACCTTACAGAATGGCTCCAGCAGAATTAAAGGAATTGAAGATTCAACTGCAGGAACTACTTGATTTGGGGTTTGTCAGACCGAGTTTCTCGCCGTGGGGTGCTCCAGTTTTATTTGTTAAGAAAAAGGATGGATCGCTCAGGATGTGCATCGATTACAGGGAGTTGAATAAGCTGACCATCAAGAACAAATATCCATTGCCTAGGATCGACGATTTATTTGATCAGCTTCAAGGGAGTATAGTGTTTTCGAAGATTGATCTCCGATCAGGCTACTATCAATTGAGGATCAGAGATGAGGACATACCAAAGACTGCATTTCGGACTCGGTATGGGCATTATGAATTTCTGGTTATGTCCTTTGGATTAACCAATGCCCCGGCGGCATTTATGGATTTGATGAACAGAATTTTTAAGGATTACTTGGATAAGTTTGTGATTGTGTTTATTGATGATATCCTAGTATACTCCCAGACAGAGACAGAGCATGAGCATCATCTGCGTCTAGTGTTGCAGCGGTTAAGAGGGCATAAGCTGTATGCCAAGTTTAGTAAGTGCGAGTTCTGGTTATCGCAAGTTTCATTTTTGGGCCATATTATCAGTAAGGATGGGTTACTGGTCGACCCAAGTAAGACGGAAGCAGTGAGGGTTTGGCCTAGACCCAGCAATGTTCCTGAAGTTAGAAGTTTCCTTGGACTAGCAGGTTACTACCGGCGGTTTGTAGAGGGGTTCTCCAGAATTGCTACTCCGTTGACAGAATTGACAAGGAAGAAGACCAAGTTTGTGTGGACAGATCGATGCGAGAATAGCTTCAAAGAGCTGAAGCGGCGGTTGATTACTGCACCAGTGCTGAGCCTGCCAACAGATAATGAGAAGTTTGTGGTCTACTGTGACGCTTCCAGACAGGGTCTGGGATGCGTGTTGATGCAGGCTGGGAAAGTGATAGCGTACGCATCAAGGCAATTAAAGGAGTACGAGCATAGGTATCCCACGCATGACCTGGAATTAGCTGCAGTGGTATTCGCACTTAAGATTTGGAGACACTATCTGTATGGAGAGAGGTGCGAGATATACACTGATCACAAGAGTCTAAAGTATTTCTTTACCCAGAAGGACTTGAACATGCGCCAGAGACGGTGGCTTGAGCTGGTAAAGGATTACGATTGTGATATCCTATACCATCCTGGGAAGGCTAATGTGGTGGCTGACGCATTGAGCCGAAGGGGCCCAGGACAGTTGTATAGTTCGAGGCAGATATCTGACAGACTAGCAGGAGAGATGACCAGAGCAGGTATAGAGCTAGTGGTTGGGAGGTTAGCCAACATTACTCTTCAGTCAACACTCCTCGAGAGGATTAAGGAAGCACAGGGAAAGGACCCCCAGTTAGTTGAGCGTAGAGAGAACGTCCTATCGGGAGCAGCTAAGGACTTCTCTATTTCTGAGGTGGGTTTGTTGAAGTACAAAGGACGGATTTGTGTTCCGATTGATCCAGACATTCGGCGAGAGATTTTGGACGAGTCTCATACCACTCCCTACTCTTTGCACCCAGGTTCTACGAAGATGTACCATGACCTGAAGGTTTTGTATTGGTGGTCAGGCATGAAGAGGGACGTGGTGGACTATGTGGCTAGATGCCTAACCTGTCAGCAGATTAAGGCGGAACACCAGAGGCCAGCAGGATTATTACAGCCTCTTGGGATTCCCGAGTGGAAATGGGAAGATATTGCCATGGACTTTGTGGTAGGATTGCCAAAGACCGTGGGTCAGCATGACTCGGTATGGGTGATTGTGGACAGGTATACCAAGTCCGCCCACTTCTTACCTGTGAAGACGACTTATACTGTGGAGCAGTATGCAGAGCTTTATGTTAAGGAGATCGTTCGACTTCATGGGGCTCCGAGGTCAATAGTATCCGACAGAGACCCCACTTTCACTTCCAAGTTTTGGAAGAGCCTGCAGAAGGCAATGGGCACGCAGCTTCGGTTTAGTACCGCTTATCATCCTCAGACGGATGGACAGTCTGAGAGGACAATTCAAATACTGGAGGACATGTTACGAGCTTGTGTCTTGGATTTTGAGGGATCTTGGAGTAAGTATCTCCCTCTGATTGAGTTTTCGTACAATAACAGTTATCAGGCGACTATCGGAGTGGCTCCGTATGAGATGTTGTATGGTAGAAAATGCAGATCACCGATTCACTGGGATGAGACAGGTGAGAGAAGGTATTTAGGTCCTGAGATGGTTCAGAGGACCAATGAGGCACTTGAGAAAATTAGAGCTCGTATGCTCGCCTCCCAGAGTCGCCAGAAGAGTTATTCAGATCAGAAACGCAGGAGCGTAGAATTTCAGGTTGGTGATCATGTATTCCTCAGGGTTTCACCCCTGAGAGGAGTAAAACGATTTGGCGTTCGGGGCAAGCTGAGTCCCAGGTTTGTTGGCCCATTTGAGGTTCTAGAACGAGTTGGGGAGGTGGCTTATAGGTTAGCAATGCCTCCAGCTTTATCAGGAGTTCATGACGTGTTTCATGTGTCCATGCTCCGGAAGTATGTTTCGGACTCTACTCATGTGTTGAGCTATGAGAACTTGGAGTTGGATCGGGACTTATCATACGAAGAAAAGCCTATTCAGATCCTTGATAGGAAGGACAAGGTCTTGAGGAGCAAGACCATCCCCTTGGTTAAAGTATTGTGGAGAAACAGCAAGGTCGAAGAGGCGACATGGGAACTGGAATCAGATATGCGGGAGCGGCATCCCGAGTTGTTCAGGTAAATTTCGAGGACGAAATTCTCATGAGGAGGGGATAGTTGTAACGACCCAAATTCAGTGTTAAGGCTTAAGGGCCTGGAGTAGTGTGCCTGGAGGGCATGATGGGATTTTGTGTGTGACTTTATTAAGTTTAATGCATCATTATGATTTATTGCACGTTATATGACTATTGGATTATTTGAGATGCATGACTATGTGAATCAGTATGCATGTAGAACTGATTGTCTTAAAATGAGCATGATTGTAACTTGGCCATGTTAGGGCATAACTGTGATAATTATACTATGTGAATTGTGCCATGTGAGTGTGATGTTTTACCAGGATGCACGCATCGGGACGGTCCTAGTGAGCCAGTTAGTCTAAAAGTCACAACGGGTTGTTGTACCCGGCTCGGGAGGAGCCCAGGGGTACTTCGGGAATCTTGTAAGTTGAGTTTAGAAAGAGTGATTAGTATTGGTAATTTGGTAACCATTTGTAACTGCTGTGAGTAACAAGTTTTAAGATAGGAAGTGGTAGAATTGAAATGAAAGTGTTAAGACTTAAGTACCCTTGAAGGTTTAGCTTAGAAGGATTAGTAAGGAGGGGTAATTTGGTCTTTTGGCAAGGCAAATAGACATTATGCAGCTGGGATTTAGGGGGGTACGGTTTGGGCATTTGGGTCACTTGTGGCTTTGATAAATTAGAAGAGAAGGAAAAGAAGAGGAGAGAAAGGCTAGGGCAAAGAAGAAGAAAGAAGAAGAGGTGTAGAAAAGGGCTGAAGTGGGAAGCTTAGAAGGAGATCAAGGGAACTTTTAGGGTGGATTCTACTCTTGAGGTAAGGATCTTATGCTTATTTAAGTTTGTTTTCTGTGTTGGTTGAGGAATTTAATGCTTGAGTTAAGATTTTCATGGGTTTTGATTTGGGTTGTTGAATTTGAAATCAAAGGAGTGGATCTTGTGTGTATTGATGTTTTGGATTTGATTCTAGTGTTTATGGGGTGTTAGATTGTTCATATGAGGTTTGGATTTGAGTTTTGGGGTTTAGGTTTTGGTTTGGGATGATTTGGGGAGGTTAAAGCTCGGGGAAAATTGCAGGAAAAACCCAGAATTCTGGGTCTGCGAAGGCGTGCCGCGGCAGGGCTTTTGTGTGCCGCGGCAAGAGAGCTTCTGTCTGATGGGTGCCGCGGCACAAGGATGTGGTGCCGCGGCACAAGGCAATTTTCAGGGTTGCTCTTTTTGGCAATTTTAGGTCTTAGCTCCGGGGGTTCGTGGGATGCCTCCGGGGTGTTGTTTTAAGGTTTTAGAGGTCCCGAGAGTGCGGGATTGGTCCCGGGAAGTGGTTTTGGGTTTGGTTAGTATTAAAAGTGTTTTATGTGTGTTGTGACTAGGATTTCGGAGAGGCTCGTGCTAAAGGACCGTGCTCGTGACCGTGGTACTTTGGAAAGCACGGGATACAGGTAAGAAAACCGTAACACCCGAGTTTAGGGCATGGCCCCACTGTGTGATTGTAGGGCGTGGCCCCGGATTGTATTACGTGCAAATACATAAACTTAAATGAACCATGATGTGTGTGAATGTTTATTTTGAATGCACTATATGTGTTATTATGATGAAACGAGCGGCAGAGGCCGGGTACGGCATAGGCCGGGGCGGCCGTGGGCCGAAAGTAACACAGCACATGGGATGCTTATATTCAGGGTGGGACCCAAGGGATACATGAGTTATCCTCGCGGTGAGAACCGAAACTCCAGGCTTTGGTAAGGCCTTGGGAGCGGCATGGCCGTACTTGTTTATTATGGTGGTTTTCCTATGTATCAGTGAATTATTGCCAGCTATTTACTTTGCATATGTTATGTGTTATTTGGGTTTTCTTGCTGGGCTTCGGCTCACGGGTGCTCCGTGTGGCAGGTAAAAGCAAGGAGTCAGTCAACCGGCCATGAGTATGGAGAGCGTGGGGGCGGCGCGTACATGTTCGGCCTGCCCGACTGCTTTGGTTGGGGGCATTTTGTATATGGCTGTATTTAACCATTCTTTTGATAGCTGATCAAGTGTAAATCTATTTTGAGTTGTAAATATTTTGTAAACCTTATTTTGGGATCCCAGATGTTTTATAATTAACGTTTTTAATGAAACTAAACATTTTCAAAGAGTACAGCCTTAAACTCTGGTCTATTCACACTTTTGGTTTTAGAAACCACTTGAGTCAATTAGATGCACAATTTCTGTTTTAAACTCACTTAGTAACGGCTCTAAGGTAGTAGGGCGTTACAACATCTTTGTGGTTGGCACACCTTTTTCTAGTGTCCCTTGAGTTATTTCCCCCTTTGAACATGGGGGTGGACCACACATCCCGTGGCCAAGTATGTGTTCTCTCTAGTATCCACTAGGTTGGTGTATTCTGTGTATTGGAGCTCGTAGCCCCTTTTTCCTTTCTTGGAAGGCTTGGATCAGTTTTGTCCTTTCCCTGATCTCTTTTCCCGGGAGGGGTTCACACTTGCCTCCATCACCCCCATTAGAGACGGTTAGGCTCCACCGGGAGCGGCAATGTATCCAACTGGCACCATACCATACCCAGAGAATGGGGTGGATTGAGCTGGCGGATATCCCGAGGAAGTGGGACCATAGACCGTCGGGGTGGAGAAGGTCATTCCGTTAGTGCCAGTTGATCCTGGCACCATCGAGGGTGTCGGATAATGGTTTGCAGGGTATTGCATTCCATATCCAGGAAAATTCTGGGCGCTTGGCTGGGGGCCGACTGCCATTCGAATGCTTGGATCCGGGCCTCCTCCCAGTTGATAAAGCCTTGTGCCCTCCTTATGAATTCTTCAAGGGTGGCCTTCTTGCTGCGCTGCATGTTGTCCTAGAGAGGGGTCTCGGCTCGGATCCCAGACTAGAGAGCCACCATGCATTTTCCATCATCCACCTTGGGATTTGAGGCTTCTTTTGTGAAGCGCTAAATATAGGCCCTCAGGGTCTCCATGGAGAACTGCTTGATATTAGCGAGGGAACTGATTTGCATATCCATTCTCATGGTGGCCACGAACTATTTGCAGAACGTCGACTGTAATCCAGACCAGGATTGAATTGATCCTAGCTTGAGTCTCTTCCACCACTCCTCCACGAGTCCGTCTAGATTGATTGAGAAGCATAGGCATTTGCCATTGTCACAAATGTGGGCTACGATCATCAACCGATTGTAGCGGGACAAGTAATCCCTGGGTTCTGTGTTCCCGGTGTACGCAAGCAGGTTCGACATTTTGAACCCCTTTGGTAGCACCACATCCAAGATGTTTTGGTGCATGGATCTTTTTCCTCCTCTTCGGAATCAGAACCTCCTCCCTCTTGTTTCATGACCAATCGGTTCGTGACTTTCTTTGATGCGGCCAACTGTTCCATGAACTGTCTAGCCATTTCATCGTCCAGGGGGACCCTCTTGTTTCTCCTGTCGTTGTGGTTATTCCTTAGATCTCCCCCTCGGGGACATATTTTTTCCTTGTGGGCCCATTTTTTCTGGGCATTCAAACCATCACGCAAGTCTATCCGAGACATGTTGTCCCCCAAACTGATGACCTCCGGCTCTTCCACGCGTTGGCGCCCTTTGTGGTCTTTGTTCACTGAGGCACTGGGATGGAGACATTGCTCCCGTCTGGTCCGTCCAGGGACAGTTCGGGGCTTGGCATCCTGCGGGCGCTTCCCTTGCAGATCGATTGGATGATCCCATCCTGGGACGGGATGCATCTGATATTTCCTAGGGAGCTGCCTTGGGTTGGCCCTGGTTTTCGGGAAAATATGAGTTTTTCTCCGGGGGTTTGCTTTTCCCACAGGGTTAGCCATCTTGGGTTTCCCTTTTTCTTGAGCTGGGTTTGATGGGTCGTCTCCAGGTTATTGTCCCAGAGTAGGGATGACCTTATGTTTTCAGGCGTGCCGGTCCTAACTGGTGGGACCGGTGGTTGTGTTCTTGGAGGCGGAACAGTTGGAGGATTGGCTGCCAATCCTTGGGCAGCAATGAAGGCCTGAAGGGCTTGGAGGGATTCTTGCATCTGGCGGGTGCCTTCTTTCTGTTCAGCTATCCAGGCTACTTGATCCAGCGCTTGTTGTTTCAGTCTGACCACCTCTGGGTCCTCCTATTCGGGATTCATCTCTTCTTCTGGGATTGTAGGATTTTCAGCATCATGATCCTGGTATCCCCCTTCGTTTTCTTCGTCTTCCTCATAATAACCCTCCTCGTAGTTTGCTCCATCTTCAAAATTCTGAGAATCTTCAAGCTGAGGCATTTGATAGGGTGTGTCCTCTGGTTGGTCTTGAGGGAATGGCTCCCCATTGCCTTACTATTGTTGGTGAGCAGGATCAAACACAGTGTGTCTGGTGTTCACAATTGTTGTAGATATCAAAGATTTCTGTCATGCTTTATTCGAGCTCTCAATGAAAGCACCAAAATGTTTACCTAGTTTTTTGGAAACTAGAAGTATCAAAGATAAGAGAGCAAAAAGAAAGGATTTAAAGAGAATCACACAAGGGTTTTTACATGGTTGGGGCGTTAAAGAGCCTTAGTCCACGAGTCTATTGTATTAGAGCTTTAGAGAGCTTTTAGCAATGGAGCAATTTGTAAGTTTGAGCGGAGTATGTGCTCAAAGAAGAAAATTTGGATCCTCTCCACAGTGCACAACTGACCCTATTTATTGGGAGTTGGATGCACTAGACTTGGGCCAGACTAACTCGGGCCCAATACGGATGTAATTAGGATTTGCTCACTAATGGAGGCTTAATACAAAGGGTTCTATCAAATAAAATACACTAATTATGGCCCATTGGGCTGAGTCGAGCATAATCACGTTGTACGACTGACAACAGTACTCATCTTCAGTCTGGCCCGCGTGGGCTTCTAAGGAGATCCTAGGGACAGGATCCGTCAGAGTAGTTGTAGTACTGTTCTGAATAATAGCGCACATTCCGTATGTAACCTCTTTTGTGGGTTAGTTGAGGAGAGAAAACTGTGGGTTTCTTTGGGTGATATCAGTATCGAGGACACTCTACCATACCCAACCCAGACGCCTAATCCGAGTTCATTTACCAATGTCCCAGTCCATTTACCAAGACCCTGGTTCGTTTACCAGCACTCGGGCTCATCTGCTATCGTCCCGGTCCATTCTAAGACTTGGAAACACCCTCCTTATTCGCACCCCGGACGACACCTTATATTGGGTTCGGGAAGACGAACCGTGCCCAAGACAGGGTCCTGGCTTCCTAGGCACGGGGATGTCCAGTGGATAATGTTTGGCTTGGTGATATTTGGGCCACCAGGATTCATTCCTTCCCCGTCCCTTGTGCTTAGTCTGGGCCTCGGATCCCTTCTGGATAGCTCATGGACCTAGTGTACCGTGCCACGTGTGCGGGGATGAAACGGGGATAACACTACTGTAAAAAATTATTTGGATATTTAAATGATATTTTGTGAAAACTTAGATATTTTTGTCATCAATTACTCTTTTGAAAAATATGATTTATAATTTGTAATTTCATTTTTCATACATATTAGTTTACATTACAAATTGAAAACAATAATATTTTATTTTGAAGAGTAAACACATTAATATTAATTAGTGTAGTCTTTCATTTTTATATATGTTATGGTTAAAATTATTGTTTTTTTATATTTATAACCACAATTAGAATATTTTTTTAATATTCTATTATATAAATATATATATTAAGTAGTGTGAAAACCAATTAAGTGATACAAGTGTTAGGGACAATATTTTCTTATAAAAAAACAAATAAAGAGACGAAAAATAAATTAGGCTGTAAAAAGATTAAATGAAAAAAAGATATATGAATTATTAATATATATTGTACACATATTACTAAATTATACATTTAACAAACATAACAAAATCAAATGCATGCATGATGATTACCATATATGTTGCAGATCATACTCTATGCTGTAAATAAAAGACAAAGAAAGAAATAGAAGAAAAAAAGGGACATAATTGGAAATAAAGATAAAGCTTAGACAAATTTCGAGTTTGTGAGCTATCGACTCTTAAATTAGTAGGATATGTTATATATGAATTTGAATTAACACAAAACTTACACATTAAATCTTCATAAAGTTCTCGTATTCATTTATAGTGTAGAAACTCAAGGGTGCATAAGCAAGAATTAGAAACTGGTTGTAATCAAAAACAGAGAAAATGGTATAAACCAATATTGAGAGAAGAAGCTTGTTAAGCAAAAGATTAATCTTCTCTATGATGCTAACCCTTGATTTAAAGACAAAATGTTTGTATAGAAAACAGAATTATACTTAATGAATGTAACAACTAACTAACTAACTAATTATTACAAAACTGCTAACTAATACAACAATTAACTAATTTTGTCTTGTTGGTTAACATCCCCCCTCAAACGAAAAGGGGTTGTAGCCATTTTCAGTTTGGACTTCAGATACAAAAACCTCTCTGTGGACAAAGCTTTGGTAAGAGCATCAGCCACTTGATCATAAGCTGGAGCATAACGCACAGACAACTCCTTTGCCAATATTTGATCCCTTACAAAATGCAAGTCAATCTCGATGTGTTTGGACCGAGAGTGAAAAACTAGATTTGCTGCAAGAGCAGCTGCACTTTGGTTGTCAACCCAAAGAATTGGAGGTTGTGAGAGTGAACAGTGAAGCTCGAACAGAACAGAGACCAGCCATTTTAATTCTACTGATGCATTAGCAAGAGCTCTAAACTCACTTTCAGTACTAGATCTGGCCACCACCTACTGTTTCTTTGCTGACCATGAGATTAAGTTTCCACCCAAATAGATGACATAGCCACCAGTCGACCTTCTATCATCAACACAGGATGCCCAGTCAGCATCAGAGTACCCTTGCAGAAGAATAGATGAGGCAGGAGAGATATGAAGACCATCAGAAATAGTGCCTTTGAGATATCTCAACATTCGTTTACATGCTTCCCAATGAATTGTAGTTGGAGCCTGAATAAATTGACTCAACTTATTGATAATGAAGGCCACATCAGGCCTGGTAAGAGAGAGATATTGTAAGGCTCCCAAAGTACTCCTATACAGAATTTTATCCTCAAATGGTTCACCATCATTCAAGGAAAATTTTGTTGTCGAGCTAGTGGGATTAGGAGAACTTTTTGCACCTTCCATATGCAATTTAACAAGAAGATCTATAATGTACTTTGTTTGTGAAAGGTACATTCCAGTTTCATCCCTGAATATTTCTACTCCTAGAAAGTAATGAACAGCTCCAAGGTCCTTTAAACAGAAAAAATTGTTTAAGTTTGAGATAAGTTGACTAATTAGAGCAGAATTTGGACCTGTAACTAGAATATCATCCACATAGACTAGAAGTATGATGAGCTTATCTCCATAACCATAAACAAACAAGGATTAATCAGACCTGGACAGATGAAAACCCCACTGAGTCAATGTGGTCTTGAGCTTCTCATTCCAAGCTATAGGAGCTTCTTTAAGACCATAGATTGCCTTCTGCAGTTTGCAAACATATGTAGGTCTGTCAGGGTCAACAAATCCCTGTGGTTGCTGCATAAAGACTGTCTCAGTTAGATCACCATTTAAGAAGGCATTGCTGACATCAAGTTGCTTGACTTCCCAATTAAAAGAGACAACCAAGGTAAGTACCATTCTGACAGTGGCTGGTTTAACAACTGGTGAAAATGTGTCTTCATAGTCAATACCAGGAGTTTGCAAGTATCCTTTTGCAACTAACCGAGATTTGAATTTGTTTAGAGTGCCATCGGCATTAAGTTTAACTCTAAACACCCACTTGTTTGTAATAACATGCATTGTTGGATCATAGGGAACAAGAACCCAAGTACATGCCTTCTTTAGAGCACCATATTCACAATTCATTGAAGCAAACCATTTTGGATCTTTCAATGCTGCTGCAACAGACTTAGGTTCAGATGGTAATAATGCTTCAGGCAAGGGATGCTTACTGGCCAGATAAGCTTTAGGCTTTGAAATTCCACTTTGAGACCTAGTTCTCATGGAATGAATTCTTGCCACTTCTATTGAGACAATTTGTTGAGGTTCCACAGTAACAGAACCAATCTGCTAAGAAGTGTTGGATGGGGATACGGTGGGAATTGGTGGCTGTTGGATTTGGATGTTTGATGACTGCTAGGTTGGTGTATTTGGTGGTTGTTGGGGTTGAGTGTTTAGGGGTTGAGTGTTTGGTGGCTGTTGGAGTTGAGTGTTTAGGGGTTGAGTGTTTAGTGGCTGTTGGGGTTGAGTGTTTGGTGGTTGTTGAGGTTCAGCAGATGATGTCTCATGATGCACAGAATCAGGTACAACATTCATTGAGTTAGTATAAGTATTAAGCATACTTGGATAACAAGTAGCAGTAGGAAATGAAGATGATGATGAATGTACCTGAGTAATTGAACTAGATGGAGAATGAGCTGGAAAGTAAGTTTCATTAAAAACTACATTTCAAGCAATGAATATTCTGCCTTCCTTATTCTCACATATGTAGCCCTTGTGATGAGATGAGTAGCCTAAGAATAGACATTCCTGAGATCTAAACTCCAATTTATGTGCATTATATGATCTGAGGTGTGGAAAGCAACTGCAGCCAAAGGGTTTAAGAATGCTATACTCAGGCTTCCTGAAAAATAAACACTCATAAGGACTGATGTAGTCAAGAACTGAGGTGGGTAATCTGTTGATTGTGAATACAGCAGATTGAAAAGCATGCCACCAATATTCAAAGGATAAACCAGAGTGAGCCAAAAGTGTTAAACCAGTCTCAGTAATATGCCTATGCCTTCTTTCAGCACGTCCATTTTGTTCACTGGTTTTTGGACAAGGATGTTGAAAATGAATTCCTTGATCACTCAAAAACCGAGCAAATGGCCTATACTCTCCTCCCCAATCAGCTTGGACAACTTTAATTGGTAAATTGAACTGTTTTTCAACCATACTTTTGAACTTGATGAACACATTAAATGCTTCTCCTTTGAGTGTCAAAGGAAAAATCCAAGTGTACCTGCTGTAATCATCAAGAAAGTGCACATAATACTTGAAACCATCTTTGGAAACAATGTGAGAGGGACCCCAAAGATCAGTATGGATGAGTTCTAAAGGTTGAGAGGCTCTGCTATTGGATAGAGGGAAAGGGTGTTTGTGACGTTTACCTTGTTGAAAAGCCGTACAAAATTTGAGAGTTTTTAAAGAACCAGAGTGAGGTAAATTAGGTAAAAGTTTAGCTAAAGTTTGTGTGGCAGAATGCCCTAGCTTACAATGCCAATTGTTAACATCATTAGCAGTATGGCAAAGAAAGACTTTAGGAGAAAAATGATTGTTATTAATATCAAAATTTGTACAACATATGTCTGAGATATTGGAATTACAACTCATTTCTGGTGTATTTGAAGTACAATTACAATTGGAATTAAAAGACAACTTGGAAGAACTTGTAGCTAAATGACACTAGAAGGAGGAACTTGAGAGACTCGAAGCATCTCTAAGCAAGTATAATCCATCTTTAGTCTTCCCTTTGAGAAGCACAGTCCCGGATTCCTTGTCCTTAATGAAACAACAGTTTTTATGGAATTCAAGAAACACATCATTGTCAGTGGTTAGTTGAGAAACACTAACAAGATTCTTAGTCATGGAAGGAACTTGAAGAATAGAGTTTAAATGTAAAGGACAAGTATAAACAGATGAGGGTAAGGAAGCAGAGCCTATATGGGTAATAAGAAGTTTCTTACCATTACCCACGGCAAGAGTTTCATTGCCATTGTAGGGAGAAGCAAAATCAAGACTGTCAGATCCATTTGCAACATGATTTGTAGCTCCTGTATCCACATACCACGAAGTATCATCACCAAAATCAGGTACCATGTTGGTGAGATAGGCCTGAGGATCATAAGAAAACTCCTGCTCAGTAAGATAAGCTTGCGGAGAAGAAGCTCCATATTTGGGAGTCACCCAGTTTGTAACGCCCTACTTCCTTAGAGCCGTTACTAAGTGAGTTTTAAGACAAAACAGTGTGTAAAGAACTCGCTAACCGAGGTTTTGAAACAAAAGTGTGACTAATTAAAAGTTAAGGCTGCAATCTTAGAAAAATGCGTTGTTTTAATAAAACTTCTAGTATTAAACATTTGGGATCCCAAAATAAGGTTTGAAAACTATTTACATCTTAAAATAAGTTTACAATTGATCAGTTATAAAAATCATAAATTATTACAGCCATTTTCGAATAAACCCCCAACCAAAGCAGTCGGGCAGGCCAAACATGTACGCGTCGCTTCACGCTCTCCGTACTCATGGTTGGTTGACTCAGACATTGCCCTTACCTGCAACACAGAGCACCCGTGAGCCGAAGCCCAGCAAGAAAACTCATGCAGAACATAACATATGCAATGTATACAGTTTATCATAACAGATGATCCACAAATAAACAAGTCAACCATTAGACTAAGCAAACACGGCCATGCCGCCCCAGAAACCTTACCAAAGCCCTGGGGTATCGGTTCTCACCGTAAGGATAACTCATGTATCCATCGGGCCCTGCCCTGACTATAGCATCCCATGTGCTAGGTGTTACTTCCGGCCCCGCTGCCGTACCCGGCCTATGCCGTTCTCGGCCCTTGCCGTTCAATTTACTATAATCACACATATAGTATAACACAACAACATTCCAACGAATATTAATTCATTTAAGTCTACACCCTAACATGTAATGCAATATAGGGCCATGCCCGGCAATCATCTCATCATGCAATATAGGGCCGTGCCCCGCAATCACACTATGGGCCTACGCCCTATCCTACGGGTCATATAGTTTTCTTACCTGTATTCCGAGCCTCCTGATGCACTCACGCCGCGAGCACGGTCCTCTAGCACGAGCCTCTCCAATAACCTAGTCACAACACACAAGAAACACCCTCAACACTAATCAAATCCAAAAACCGCTTCCCGGGACCAATTCCACACTCTCGGGACTCCCAAATCCCTAAAACAATTCATCGGAAACACCCCCCCAACCCCTGGAGCAAAGGCTCAAAAATGCAAATTTCCAACCCCTGAAAATGGCCTAGCGCCGCGGCGCTGCCCTATAGCCGCGACGCCCAGCAAGACAGAAAGCCACCCTTGCCTTGACACAGCCTCGCGCCGCGGCGCCCAAGAACAGGGCCGCGGCGCTCCCTCGCGTACCCAGAAAACTGGGTTTTCTCTGGCGTTTTCATCGAGCTAAAACCTTCCCAAATCATACCAAACCAATACCCAAACCCCAAAATCAATTTCAAACAACAAATAGACCATCTAACAACCCATAAACATCATCAAAGACATCCAAACACACAATCAAATCCCCAAAATCCACATCCTTGATTTCAATTTCAGAAAAATAAAAACTCAAAGTTCAAACTTAAATCATGCTCAAATTTCTTAACCCATAACATAATCAAGCCTTAAATGTGTATAAAATTCCTTACCTCATATGGAGAATCCATCCCTAAGCTTCCTTCATCTCCTAGGTCTCCAATTCAGCTCCTCCACTCATCTTCTTCTTCTTCATGCCCTAGCTTTTCCCTCTCTTTTCTCTTCTCTTCAAACTCTATCAAGACCAAAATGACTAAGCCCCAAACCGTGTACCCCATATAACCCAGCTGCCATTTATCTAATTCCTAACCAAATGACCATTTTTCCCCTCCTTGCCTATCCTTTCCTACCTAAACCTCAAGGGCACTTAAGTCCTTTCATTTCTATTTCATTTCTACCATTTTCTTTCTAAAACTTGTTACTCTCAGCAGTAACTAATGGTTACCCAGGTTACTAAATCTCCAATAACCATTACCCGCTAAATCTCAACTTAACCATATAAATTCCCGAGGTACCCCTAGGCTCCTCCCGAGCCGGGTATAGAAATCCCGTTGTGACTCTTGAGTTAACTAGCTCTCTAGGACCGTCTCGGCACATGCATCACAATAATAAAACCACACTCACGTGGTACAATTCACAGAATACAATTATCACATATCAATACAGTTATGCCCAACATGGCCAAAATTACAATTACGCCCTTCAAACACGATCCGGGCCTACATGCATACTAATATACATAGTCATGCATCTCAGATAAACAAATAGCCAAATAACATGCTTTAAATCATAACCATGCATTTAACTCATAAAATCACACATAAATCCCAACCTGCACTCCTGGCACACTAATCAAGGCCCTTAAGCCTTATTAGCGATTTTGGGTCGTTACACAGTTCTTGTCAAATCTATAATGGCAAACAGCTGCAGTATGACCAGTTCGAAGACAAACTTGACACACAAGACGATTTCCATTTCCACGAGCATAACCACGGCCACGACCACTTTCACCAGATGGGCCACGACTAGAATAAATAGGAAGTCGAGATCCAGTATTTTTGGAGCTTCCATAAGCAAGATTTGCTTGCATCTTTAAAGAAAGATCAGTGAGGGTGTTGTGATGCTCAAGCCAAGTTTCATGAGATAAAAGGAGAGCTTGAACCTCCTCAAAGGACAAAAGATCACTTCTTGAAGTGATCCCAGAAACCACATGATCAAATTCAGGACCCAAGCCATTTAATAGTTGGAGCACTAAGTCTTGAGAGCTAACAGGAGAGCCAGCAATAGCCAGAGAATTAGCAATCGATTGAACTTTCTCAACATATTCAGATATAGGGAGATTACCTTTGCTGATATGGGAGAACTGACCTTTCAATTGTAGAAGATGAGCCTTAGTTTGACTGGAAAATTTTTGCTCCAACTCTCGCCAAACAGTGAAAGAAGTGTGGAAATTGGCAACAGAGGCAAGCACTGGTTCATTCATGGAGGAGCTGATCCTTTCGTTTCCATTGCAAGAATTCAGGATTAGGGGCACCAGTGACCAGAGTGGCAGTCGGAGTGACATCGGAAAACAAGATCTAATCAAGAGCATGCCCGATCACCGTAGGAACAACTTGAGATTTCCAAGAAAGGAAGTTGAGACGATCAAGCTTGATTGTGAGAGAGGAAATGAGGGAGTTGGAAAAGGGATTCCATTGTTGAGGGAGAGCTGTAGGAAGCACGGTTGCCGTAACTCCAGGATCAGAAGTAGACGATTCCATTGACGCTAGTCAGTGGCTTTGATACCATGTAGAATCTCAAGGGTGCATAAGCAAGAATTAAAAACTGGTTGTAATCAAGAACAGAGAAAATGGTATAAACCAATATTGAGAGAAGAAGCTTGTTAAGCAAAATCTTAATCTTCTCTATGATACTAACCCTTTATTTAAAGACAAAATGTTTGTACAGAAAACAAAAATTATACTTACTGAATGTAACAACTGCTAACTAATACAACAACTAACTAATTTTGTCTTGTTGGTTAACATATATATAGTTTAAATGTTATAATTCACAATTATAAATTTACTATCTATTTCTAGATTGAGTTCGACTATTTGTTTGATTATGGAAACATAACTTAATAATAGTATTTACTAAAACCACAATGTTCATGTCGTTTAATACATAGTTTTCTATATCAAAGTCAAACGTTTCGATAGCTCTAGAGACTACGCTCTTCAAACTTTTTGTTCACACAGAGAAAACATACAATCTACAAGATACAGTGCTTAACTTCTATTCTTAAATTGTGACTAAATTTAGAATAATGTATCTACTACAAATATATATTTTTTTATTATAAATTATTTATTAATTTATTTTAATAGTCATCATGGATATTTATGGTATTTATTAAAAATGTATAATTAATTTTATATGACGAATATTGCATGAAATAGATGATATAAAAATGTTTTTATTGACTTGATAGAACTTTTCATAATTTTTCCCAAACGACACGTGCACTATTCCCTATATAAGCTGATGAATTCAAGAGTTTCACAGGAAAACTGAAGATAATGATAAATGATAGAAACAATAGAATCATTTTGTAGTTAGTGGCCTGATCACAACCTAAACCACACTAACTAACCAGAACATGACTAACACATTTCGATGGAACATTGAGATTCATATAATTTCACCAACTATTTCAACCACAATGCCACGTGTCAAGCTGTGAATGATGCTTTTTAGGGAAGCCAAACCACACCCACCAAATCCAAGTTCTGGTTATGGACAAATAAGTCATAGCCCATAACTAATTTTGGGTCTAGACATTGCACCTACTTTAATGTCTTAGATCACCTGCCCACAACAAAAAAACTCAAAATTAAAGAAAAATCAACCATATTTCCCTTGATGTAGAGATGTAAACCAGGGGTGGGTCGAGAACGGCTCCCCCGTCTCCATCCTGTCTCACAGGCAAAGCTGCATTGGGTACTCATTTATTAAAATTTTTAAATTTTTTTCTAAAATTGATAAACTAAATTAAAAATAATTAATATTTTTTAATATAAAATAATTAAATAACAATAAATTATACTAAATATATTTTTGTATATAAATTATTATATTATATATTTTTAATAATATTTATATTAAAAATATAAATTATAATCTAAACAAGTTGAGTTTTAGAACGGGATCATGTCACCTACCCCATTAGGGGCGGGTTCCCATGGGACCTTGTCCTGCGAGTTGTAACTCTTATGTTCATATCATTCTATCCTACTTAGAAATTTAATTAAATAAAAAAAAAACTTGGAGTGGATAATGGGTTTTGCTGGATTAGGATCACTTGCTAAAATATTGTTCGAAATAAATAATCTAATTTATGGTTCACCAACTTTGTTGCCCAAAGTCAAAGTTACTTTGTCACCCTCCCAAGATTTCTAGAGTGCAAGAGTTCATATAGTACAAGTACAATTTTTAATTGTAGTACACTACAGTGATCGAGTTTGCCTTTTTGATTGCGTTTTTGTTGTTACATCAGCAGCATTGAATCATTGTCTAATTTCTTTAGTTTTTTTTTCCAAATATATTTTATACATTTTTTTAACACAATTACAACTTGAATTAAGGAACCTTCAAAGACAAAGTCAGAAATTCAATTTAAGAGAGGTTATTTGTATTTTATTTTGTTCAGAGAGTACTTTAATACTTTTTTTTTTCGTATATTTTGGAATAATCCTAAAAAAAAATTAATAAATTAAAGGAGGCATAACCCTCATTTGCACGTAGATGTGTGCCTATCATTGGTAATATATAATACTTAATGGAGAATTCTTCGGTAGAGGCATGACTTTAACCATTATGGATAGGGGTGTTTCTGTTTTTAGCACATGTAGAAATTATAACTTAATTTTTTTATATAACGCTCTACGTTGTATTTATAGTAGTCATCTCGCAGATTTTCAAGAAATTCGAAATAATTTATGGTGTTAAAAAAGACCTCAAAATAATTTGTTTCACACACATATAAAACAAGCTTAAAAACAACATGATTTTGGTGATTTCAATATATGGATATATTATAATTCAAATTTTTTTATATGACAGTGTACAATATAGTTATTTAGAATCCCTCACAATTTTTTTGGGAAATTATAAATAATTTCCAATGCTGAAAATAAGATATATGTTGTTTTGAAGTTTGTTTTATATGCACGTGAAACAAGTTATTCTGAAGCTTGTTTTCAGAATTGTATATTATTCAAAATCTTTTAAAAATTGGTGGAAGGTCTTGAATATCTATAATGTACACAGTCATATAAAAAAATTTGATTATAAATTTTCCACATGCATAAAACAAATACAGGTGAGGGCAAAAAGCATGGCAAAAAGCATGCCCCCACTGTAATCATCCACAATACTTAATACTTTCAATACACTATTTTTTTTCACCTAAATGCAAATTAGTCATTGAAAGTACTGTGACAATCAAGTACTTAAATTTACAGGATCGTCACTATCAAAATTCTAATAAATTTTTGTTTATTTTCTAAAATTTATAATATATTTTAGAGTAAATACCAATTTTTTCCATATGTTTTGCAAAAATATTTGATCAGAGCACAATTCGGATCCTGCATTTTGTAAATCAGAACAAAATAGTACTCTGAGCCTGAATTTGGTCAAACTATTTTTCAATAGGACTAAAATGCCATCAGTTATTATTGAATATTGAATTTTAAATTTTGTTAAATTAATTTTAAATATTACAAATTAAATTTAATACTTTAAATTGTGATACTTAATTTTGAAATAATTAAAATTAATAAATAAAAAAATTTATTGACTAAAATAAACTATGTTGTTCAATAACATTTTATGAACAAAACTCACAGCAGGAACAAAAAAAATAATAAAAAAATCATAAATTAAAAAAAATCAAGAAAATGTATAATGTAAATATAGATTTATCAAATACAAACCCATTAATATCAACAATCATAAATTTGATTAAGCTTGAGCATCAACTCTAAAATCTAAATATAGTATATCAAATACAAACCCGCTAATCTCAAAAACATCCTAGATCTGCACTCACATGTGCTTGAAGGTCACATGTGCTTGAAGGTCAATGACATCCCAAATCTGCCTTCTCTTTGCTTGAAGATCGATGACGTCCCATGCCTAGAAGGTTTGCCATGATCTCTCGCGCGCTTGCCCAGGCCTGGAAGTGTTTGCGTTCGCCCAAATTTCTTTGCCCACTAGCCCAAGTCGACGACAAGGAGGTGTCAAAGAGAGACAACAAGAACAACAAAGCATTTTCCTTGACCATATGTAACACCCCAAAATTGCTAATAAGGCTTAGGGCCTTGATTAGCGTGTCGGGAGGGCATAATTGTTGTATGTATGTTTAATTGATTAAATGCATGATTATGTGGCATGCATGCTTAATATGATTATACAGATATGTTGACGCAGTTCTTCGCCAACAGGTAATTAAGAAAATAAGAGGAAGGGATTAGTGCTTAACTATGAACCGAAATAGATGAATGATCTTTGTAAATGAACTGGTGACACAATTACGTTTTTTAGGTGGTTCAAAGGTTAAAATCCTTCTACTCCACCAGCCAATATTATTGCTATATGCTTAGTATTCTTTTACAGGGTATTTCCTTACACAATAGAATCCAACCCTTTGCAACTCCCTGGGTCTCCATATTTATAGGAGAGGGCACCTGGGAGTTGGTAAGAAGGTCATCCCATGACCTTCTTACCTATCATGTCAACTTTGTGACATTCATGATTAATTCCTAAAACCTGACACATGAAGTGTGGTCTAATCAATAGGTAAGGGGGATAATGGGTCGCACGGCCCAACCCAGTCGTGGGTGTCTGAATACGCATGTTCATGCTGCGTGTCCGAGAAGTCAGGGATATATCAGACACGTGATGTCTGATATATGCACGTTTACCTTGCGTGGTTGACTTTATAAAAGGTCACAGCCTCCAACTCTAGCTCGTACCACGAGCTGGATGCTTCCCTCGACATGTGGCCTTCAGAGTCCAGACTCAGTCCTTAAGTAATCTTGGCGAACCTTTGGATACCCCGAGCTAACGAGGTAGGACCTGACGACAACAGCTCCGGTCACGGGGGATCCACGTGGCTAATATAATTTAGGCCGTATCTCAGCTCGCTAATAGCCCGTGGGAAAATTAGGGTATACATTTGCCCCCCAAGCCCCTGCTCGTGGTACACGACGTCGTGTAGGGCCACAGTAGGGGCTTTTAGGCTTCCCCATGAACTCTTCATATTCTACATTTTACGCAGGCGCCGAATACGTGGAACATCGTGGTTGGTGACGATACGTCTTCCGAGAACCGCATTAAATGGCCTAGCCTATACTCAGCCATCGTCTCGTCTTTTGAGTGGAGAGCCTTGGATCCCACATCAGGGCAATCCAACGACCCCTCTCACGTGGCCTTTCATGTATATAAAAGGGGTGGCCACCTTACGCATGGGCCACCCATTCATTTGAAAATTTTCTGAATTTTTCTTCTTCTTCTCTCTTCTTCATCTTCAAAAGAAAAAAAACCTCTTCTTTCCGATCGCCATTCCCAGTACTCAAGAAGTTCAGGTGTAAGGGCTCCCTTGAAGCTTTGGTATCAACTACTCCGACGAGGCCCTAACCTAGACGACCCCTTCATCCTCTTCTCAACCAGAACACTCCGTAAGTCCCCTGACTGTATGTTTTGAAATTATTTTTCACTGTAGCCTAGGTAAATATTTACTATAGCCGCATGCAAGGTTTTGTTGGTTTTTTGTGGGCATGAAGGGAGAAAGCCTTTAGGTTAGGGTATCTCTTGTAGTAGAAAAGCATTCAGGAACACGGTTTATAGGGTGCATTTTCTGGGGAAATTTTCTGGGTAGGATTTTTGGTATGCTTGTTTAAAATATCCAGTATTTTGGGTGCAAAACCGGGTAGCTTAGGGGACACGCTTCACAGGCGGTTTTGCCTCTCTTGCATGCTGAAACTTTCCTTCCAAGGCAAATTTTTATCATGACCCTCCTGATACACGAATTCCGAGTAATCGGGGATCTGTTGGGAGCATAGGCGCGTGTTCATAGAACCGCGTGGTCTCACTCTCCACGGGCTGAGATTACCTCAGCTCGTGCAAAGGAAACACTTCTCTTGATTCTTCCTTATGCTTAGGTCGCCTTTTCTGAAAATCTTTTCTTTTGTTCGCTAGGCGACCAGATGGCACCCAAGAAGAACGCTCCAAAGAGGACCGCTGGCAGCTCGGCCTCCCAACAATCCAAGGGAAAAGAGGTGATGATGGACTCCCCAATCCCTGTCTTCGGGCCGGCCGTGGAGCAGGAGCTCGAGGTGGCGCCCGATGCTTTCTTCGAGGCTGAAAGGATCATCTCGAAGTTCACTGACCAGGGGAAAGTGAATAAGATATTCCCTTCCCATGGCATCGAACTGGGGAGGGGCGCCCTGATCGCCCGACCTCCCGCAGAAGGTGAGCGGAGCTGCGCGCCGCTCGACGAGGAGTTCGCGGCTTGGAGTGACGAGCACTTCAAAGCCGGGGCTTTCCTCCCGCTGGATCAGTACTTCGCTGACTTCCTCAACTACGTGAGGTTGGCTCCTTTCTAGCTCCCCCCCAACTCCTATTGTTTGTTTGCGGGGTTGAGATATCTGTTCTTGAAATAGAAGTGGGAGGTCCCCACTCCGGCAGATATCTTATACTTTTTCTACCTCAAAGCCAGCCCGGAGCAGCGGGGGCGAGGAGATGGGTTCTATTACTTAACCCAGTTTCCAAATACGGCTGCGGTCATTGAGCTGCCCAGCCACCCCAATGACTTCAAAGACCAGTTCTTTATGTCAAAGGGGTTTTGCAACTGCGACCTGCACTACTTCAACCGTCCTCGTAAGTACCTTTCATCCTTAGCTCATAAGTTAAGTATCGGTTAGCTCCCCCCTGTATCCATTTCTGACTTAGAATAATTTTGCAGCTATCTTCGCGAGGACAGAGAAGTCTGTGATCCTCGGGAGCCAGTACGAGACACTGGCGGGCTTGCCCCCCAGTGAAAAGTACTATCGCCAGCTCATGATAGACAAGATGATGCTGGCCTGCAAGCTGATCTCCCCAGGCCAGACTCTGAACCTGAGGAGGCCCCGGGTGCCTCCCCCAGCTCACGAGATAAGGCCTATCCCCATGGAGGAGGCCGTGGGGGATGAGGATGAGGAGGACGAGGTGCCCCTCGTGAGGACGAGGAAGCGGGCGCTGGAGGTCGCCCAAAGAACGGACGAGGAGAGGATCCGGTCCGGAGCAGCTGCAAGTCCCTCCGACCAAGGTAACCCATATATGTTTAGGAACTTAGATAGGGCCACTGCAGACCCCTGACTAGCTAGGTTCAATCCCAAACAGCTCGTCCAATGCCATCGAAGTGACCCAGACTTTGATGAAACCCTGGTCCATTGTGTCGACCAACTCGTGTTGGATTACAAAAGTAGCCGCCCTAGGGGTACTATAGTTGTAGACAACACCATAGCCTTTAGGTCGGTCTTATTCGAGGAGTATGGGACCAACCTTTGGTCATGGCCATCACTACGGGAGGGTGTCATAGCTCCGGGTCTTAGGCAATACGTAGAAGAGTCTAGTCCTGAGACAGCCTCGGATCCAGAACCCGCGCCAACTCGAGAAGTAATTGTCTTAGATTCCCCCGCAGAAGCTCCGGGGCCGATGGTTGTGACCATAGATTCCTCTTCTAGCTTGGGGGGTACGATTCCCTTTAGTATATATATATATATACTTAAGTTTCGATTTTTTTTTTCCTTGTTTTTGTTTTTGCATGACTGCTTACTGACATAATGATTTTGTCTTTGTTTCGCCAGAGGAGATGTCTCAGCCCGGGGGAAAAAATCTGCGAGCTATGTTCACCGGAGGGAACTCCTCAGCTGGGGCTTCTGGGCCCAAAATGAAGAAGCTCCAGGTGGCGAAGAAAGCTGCTGGGACCCCAACCAAGTCCCCTGCAAAGGGGAAAGAGCAGACCCCAGCTGCCCAGGCCAAGGAAACTACACCTCTTGCTGTAGTGGAGAACATGCCCCCACCCCCTCCGCGAGCTCCGGCCTTTGTCCAGGACACAGGGGCGGAGCTCGGGGCCTCAGAAACTACACCCCCTGAGATACGTATCCCAGTGGACCCCCAGGACCTGGAGAAGATTCCAGATGTCTTTCGGGGGACGGTGTATGAGACGGCGAGCTACACCGTCAACCACTTCTACCGCTTCAATGAGAGAGAGCTGCGGGCCATCAAAACAAGGAACCCAGTGGGCGTAATGGAATCTTCATTGGGCATGGCCCTAACGGTAAGCTGACCTTACCCTTTTATGATTTTTGATTATCATGCCTTGCCCTGTTTTTCCTTTTTTTTTTTTTTTCTAAGGCAGTTGCTTCTCCATTTTTGCAGAGCGTCTTGGCCCTTCACCGGAGCATAGCCAGGACCAAGGCCTAACTCGAGGATATGAGGGGCGAGCATCAGGCGGTTGTGGCCACCCATCAAACTTCCTTGCAGACGGCCCAGCAGAAAGAAAAAGAAGCCAAGGATGCCCTGGCGGCCGTGCAGGCCGAGCTAGAAGAAGCCCATCCCAAGTTTCAAGAGGCCGAGGCTACCAAAGCCGCCCTTGCTGCTGCGCGGGTCGAGCTAGACTCTGCGAAGGCCGGGGTCGAGGAGGCTAAGGTCGCCTTGGAAACGGAGAAGGCAGAATCCAGCACCGCCATGGAGGACATGCTCTACCACTGCTGGGCCTATAACCCAGACGCCGACTTCTCCTTCTTAGGAGCGGATGGGGAGGCCTTCCTGGAGGGGTTCAAAGCTCGCCTCCAGCAAGAGGCACCTTCTGAAACCGGGGAGGCATCCGTTGTAGCCGAGCAGGAGGGCGAGACGGCAACCTCCACGGGGCAGCCTGGTGGAGCTTAGGGCCTTTCTTTTTCGCACCCATTCCTTTAATATTCTCATTTTTTTTTACCTCGAGACAATCGGCTTTTATCAATTTTTTCCTTTGATTGGTTTATTTCCTTTTGCCTTTACGCATTTATGTTACTGCTTTGAAAAACTTAGTTAGCGTTAATTTCTATCAATTTCTCGTGCTCTTTAAGAGAAACAACGATCGATCGATTTAACTTAACTTCTATGTTTTATGACCTGGTTATGTCCAGGAACTTAGTTTGAAAACTTAGTTCGCGTTAATTTTTATCAATATCTCGTGCTCTTTAAGAAAAACAACGGTCAATCGATTTAAATTAACTTCTAAGTTTTATGACCTGGTTATGTCCAGGAACTTAGTTTGAAAACTTAGTTCGCATTAATTTTTATCAATATCTCGTGCTCTTTAAGAAAAACAACGATCAATCGATTTAAATTAACTTATAAGATTTATGACCTGGTTATGTCCAGGAACTTAGTTCGAAAACTTAGTTCGCGTTAATTTTTATCAATATCTCGTGCTCTTTAAGAAAAACAACGATCAATCAATTTAAATTAACTTCTAAGTTTTATGACCTGGTTATATCCAGGAACTTAGTTTGAAAACTTAGTTCGCGTTAAGTTTTTTCAATATCTCATGCTCTTTAAGAAAAACAACGATCAATCGATTTAAATTAACTTCTAAGTTTTATGACCTGGTTATGTCCAGGAACTTAGTTTGAAAACTTAGTTCGCGTTAATTTTTATCAATATCCCGTGCTCTTTAAGAAAAACAGCGATCAATCGATTTAAATTAACTTCTAAGTTTTAAAACCTGGTTATATCCAGGGTAGAGCTTAGTTCGCGTTAATCCTTTATCAATATCTCGCATTTTTTAAGAAAAACAACGATCAATCAATTTGAATTAACTTCAAAGTCTTTAAGGCGACCTGGTTATATCCAAGCACCACATGCCCCCCAAGTAACTAGGAAAGGGTCTTTCATGGTTACTTTAGATTACACTTGTAAACATGTACAATCATAAACGAAAATTTAATTCTCATTGCTTAATACATAAAAAATGGCCTTTTAGGCCTTACAAGGGGGGTCATTGATAATATCTCTTCAAATGGATGGCGTTCCAAGTTCGCGGGACTGCCCCTCCATCAAGCCGAGCTAATTTGTAAGTTCCTTCTTTAATGACCTCGATGATTTGATGTGGCCCCTCCCAATTCGGTCCCAATACTCCATCTTTGGGATCCTTACCGGCTAAGAAAACCCTCCTAAGGACCAGGTCGCCTATGCTAAAGGCGCGCTTTTTGACTTTTGAGTTGAAATAATGAGTGATTTTTTGCTGGTAATGTGCAAGCTGGAGTTGCGAATCTTCTCGTCTTTCATCAACCAAGTCAAGGGAAGCGCAAAGTAGCTCGTGGTTGCGGTCCTGGTCATATGCCTGGGCTCTATGCGAAGGTACCTTAATCTCCACGGGGAGGACCGCCTCACTCCCAAAAGTCAGGGAGAAAGGAGTATGACCCGTAGGAGTCCGGTGTGAGGTCCGGTATGCCCACAGAACCTGGGGGAGCTATTCTGGCCAGACCCCCTTGGCTTCGTCTAGTCTCTTCTTGAGGCTCGCCTTTAGAGTCTTATTGACGGCCTCGACCTGGCCATTCTCCTGAGGATAGGCCACGGACGAGAATCTTTTCACGATCCCGTACCTTTCGCAAAATTTGGTGAATAGGTCGCTGTCGAACTGAGTCCCATTGTCAGAAACGATCTTCTTGGGCAGTCTGAATCGAAAGATAATGCTCTTAACCACGAAGTCGAGGACTTTTTTGGAAGTTATCGTCGCCAAAGGTTCTGCCTCAGCCCACTTCGTAAAGTAGTCGATGGCCACCATGGCGTAACGGACCCCGCCTTTTCCAATAGGGAGGGCGCCAACCAAGTCGATCCCCCAAACTGCAAAGGGCCATGGGGAAGAGATCATCTTCAACTCGACTGGGGGAGCTCGGGCAACTGTGGCGAATCGCTGGCACTTGTCGCACTTCTTGACATACGAGATTGAGTCCTTGGACAGAGTGGGCCAGTAATATCCTTGCCTTAAGACCTTTAGGGCCAAGCTTTGCCCCCCAGTGTGATCCCCGCAAAAACCCTCATGCACTTCCTGTAGGATGGCCTTTGCTTTGCCTGGAAGAACACACCGTAGGAGAGGTAGGGAGTGCCCACATCGGTACAGCATCCCATCTACCGTCGTATACCTTGGGGCCTGGTACAGTACTCGTCGTGCATCATTACGCCCTTCAGGTAGTTTCCCCTCGGTGAGATACTCAAGGATGGGGGTCATCCAGGTCGGCCTAGCGTCGATCATCTCGACCTCCGTCCTGACTTCCTCTATACTTGGTTTCTCCAAGAATTCTACCGGCACTAACCCCAAAGCCTCCGTCTCCCCGGAGGTGGCGAGCTTGGCAAGAGCGTCTACATTAGCGTTCTGTTCCCGAGGTATCTGCTCGATTGAGCCTCGCCCAAATGCGGACAACTCGACCTTTACCTTCGCTAGGTAGGTAGCCATCTTGGGTCCTCATGCTTTATATTCGCCCAGAACTTGGTTTACCACAAGCTGGGAGTCATTGAAGCACTGGACGGAGCTCGCCTTCAGCTCCTGGGCTATTCATAGCCCGGCCAGCAAAGCTTCGTATTCGGCCTTGTTGTTGGAGGTCTTGAATCTGAATCTTAGTGCCGAGTGGAATCTATGTCCCTCAGGGGATATTAAAATGATTCCAGCCCCGGAGCCATTCTCATTGGATGAACCATCCACGAAGATCCTCCACGACGCCTATGCCGAGGTGAGCTGGGGTGAGTCTTCTACAGGATCCTCCCGAAATCTTGTGCACTCTTCTACAAAATCAGCTAGGGTCTGACTTTTTATAGCAGTTCGTGGGGTGTACAAAATCTCGAACTGACTGAGTTCGATAGCCCACTTTAATAGGCGTCCCGATGCTTCAGGTTTTTGCAAAACCTGCCTTAAAGGTTGATCGGTTATGACGTGTATTGAGTGGGACTGGAAGTAAGGCCTGAGCTTTCGGGAGGCCGTGATGAGGCAGAACGCCAATTTTTCCATCAATGGGTATCGGGATTCAGCCTCGAGAAGTCTCTTGCTGATGTAATAGACAAGTTTCTGAACCCGGTCTTCTTCTCGGACCAATACGGCACTAACTGCATCCTCTGTGTCAGCTAGGTAGAGAAAAAGGGGCTCTCCTGCCTTTGGTTTGGATAATACGGGTGGCTCGGCCAGATGTGCCTTCAGATCATGAAAAGAACTTTCGCACTCTTCTATCCATTCGAACTTCTTATTTCCTCGGAGCAAGTTGTAGAATGGCAGGCACTTATCAGTGGATTTTGAAATAAACCGATTGAGGGCTGCCACCCTTCCTGTCAGACCTTGGACGTCTTTGCGCGACCTGGGTGAGGGAAGCTCGAATAATGATCTGATCTTGTCGGGGTTTTCCTCGATTCCCCGGGTATTGACGATGAAGCCCAGGAATTTTCCAGATGCGACTCCAAAAGTGCACTTCTGTGGATTAAGACTCATACCATATTCCCGTAATATCTTGAAGCATTCCTCCAGGTCGGAAACATGGTTATCGGCAGTCTTCGACTTGACTAGGATGTCGTCAACGTACACTTCCATGTTCTTCCCGATGTGGTTGGTGAACATTCTATTTACTAACTTCTGGTATGTAGCGCCGGTGTTCTTCAGCCCGAATGGCATGACCTTGTAACAATAAATGTTAGTCGGGGTCATGAAGCTGGTGTGCTCCTGGTTCGCCGGATTCATGGAGATCTGATTGTAGCCTGAGTACGCGTCCATAAAGGACATGAGCTCGTGCCCCGCCGTGGCATCCACCAATTGGCCGATCCTTGGCAAGGGAAAACAATCTTTGGGGCAAGCTTCATTCAGGTCGGAGAAGTCGATGCAAGTCTGCCACTTCCCATTGGGCTTCGGAACCAACACGGGGTTGGCAACCCAAATCGGAAACTTGGCTTCACGGATAAAGCCACATTTCTTGAGCCGGGCTACTTCTTCCTCTAAGGCCTCAGCCCGGGTTGTTCCCAGGCGCCTTTGCTTCTGAGACTTCGCAGGAACGCTCTTGTCCAAATGAAGGGTGTGCATGATGACATTTGGACTGATTCCCACCATGTCCTTGTGTGACCACGCAAACACATCCAGGTTATCCTGCAGAAATCTGATCAGCTCCACTTTCCTCTTGTTACAGAGGTTTTTCCCGAGCTCTTCAATAGCCTGGAGCTCGGACTTATCCTCGCTTATTCGGGGGTCAATATCCTCACTTAAGACGATATTTTCCCCTTCGACTCTCTGAGGTTTTTCAATCTCAGGATCAGCTAAAGGTTCCTGAGATTCCTCTCCTCCACCTTGGATGGCCATTGCTAGCTGCCAGGGTTTCGATTTTCCCTTCATGGAAATGCTGTAGCATTCCCTAGCAGCGAGCTGATCGCCACAGACCGTGCATATTCCCGTGGAAGTAGGGAATTTCATCGCGAGGTGGCGAACGGAGGTGATGGGCTCAAAAGCTATAAGTGTGGGTTGGCCCAAAATAGCATTGTACGCAGTGGAACAGTCGATGACCACGAACTCGAGGAGTTTTGAGACTATTCGAGGCACTTCTCCTAAGGTGATCACCAGATCGATAGTCCCTATAGCCGCTGATCCTTCTCCCGAAAAACCATACAACATCATGGAGGTCGCCTTCAGCTCGGCGACAGACAAACCCATCTTCTCCAGTGTGGACCAGAATAGAAGGTTTACCGAGCTCCCATTATTGATCAGCACTCTCCTAACCCTCTGATTAGCGAGCTGCACTGCTATGACCAGAGGGTCGTTATGCGGGAACTGAACATGGTTGGCATCTTCTTCAGTAAAAATAATTGGTTGTCTCTCCAATCGCTGCTGCTTTGGCAGACGCTGCTCCGGGATGAACACTACTCCGTTATGCGCCTTGAGTTCGTTTACGTACCTCTTCTGGGCACCCCTGCTCGCGCCGGCTAAATGCGGACCTCCAGATATTGTGGATATCTCTCCTCCTATCACTGGAGGAGGGACGTCTTGATCTATCCGAGACCCGGGCTGACTGGCCGGGACTTCTGGAGCAGGTCGACTTGCTGGAACCCTGTTCCACGCTTAGTGAGCAAAGGGGCCAGCTCTGATGACAGTTTCGATCTCATCTTTCAAATGCCTACAATCATCAGTATTGTGGCCAACGTCATTGTGAAAACAGCAAAACTTGGAGGTATCCCTTTTCCCCTTCTGGTGCTTTAACGGCTCCGGCTTCTTCCAGGGGAGGCGAGCAGAATTCGCCAGGAAGATGTTCTCCCTAGAGTGAGTGAGCTCTGTATAAGTCGCGTAGACCAGCTTAAATTTGTCTACGGACTTATTCTTCTTTGGGCCGTGTTGGTTGTCCTCGCCGTTCCCCTTTCTTTTTCCTCCACCAAACTGGTTATTCTGCATAACGTTCTAGGTCGCAGTCGCGACCTCCGTTCCTACTCCAGCGGGCTGCTCAGGGACCTGGTTGGTCCTTGCAGCTGAGGCCTCGACCTCCTCCAAGTTGATCAATTCTTGGGCCCTATTTAGGAATTCGTTCACTGAGCTAACTCCCTTCATTTGTATTTCTTTCCAGAGTCCCCCTCCGACGAGGATTCCAGTCCTCAAGTCCATGAGCTCGGAGCTGTCATCTGCGTCTCTGGCCCGAGTAGCGACGTTCGCGAATCTACTTAGGTAAGCCTTCAGAGGCTCATCGGGCTGCTGCCCCACGTTAGCCAGAGAGTCGGCCTTGACGCGGGTAGCCTGGGAGGCTCGGAATGCCCTTTTGAAGTCAGCCGAGAAAGTTTTCCAGGAGCTGATTGATTGTCTTTTGCTTTGTTTGAACCACTGCCTGGCTGGTCCAGTCAGTGTGGAGGGAAATATCAGACACCTCAGCTCAGGGCCAATGTTGTGGGCCATCATCAGGGTGTTGAACATCCCCAGATGATCCGACGGGTCTCCATCTCCGTTGAATTTGGACAGGTGCGGCATACGGAAACCGGGTGGGTAAGCCGTTGCTGCTATGCTGGGGGCGAAGAGTTCCAGCTCGTCCCGCGAATCATACTCGTCTTTCTCTTTCTCCGATAGGAGCTTCCTCATTAGCTCCTCCATCTGAGCCAGGCGCTCGAGGGTTTTGTCCTGATTTCCTTGGTTATTCCGGGGCTGCTCAACAGCACCGGATCCACTGTGTACGTTTGGTGGGTTATTGCCCCTCCTATCTTGAGATAGGTTATTTGGGGCGTTCCCACCGTTACGCACCCCGGACAGGTCTCCCCCTGAGCGAGCATGACTGCCACCTCCTACTGGCTCTCCTCTATGAGAGTTAAGGCGATCTCGAAGGTCGGCCCCCTGGGTGGTTTGAGGACTTTGTACCGAGCTTAAACGTTGACGCAGGTCTCTGCCAGAAAGGTCACTCCGGCGACTGCCGGTCCAGTAGATCCTATTAGAGAAGCTCGGAGTCTGCCTTTGGGGTTGAGGATCCGGGCTCTCTCTTGGCGCCCTGCTACGCCGGGAAGGTCCTGCGGACGGCGGGTTTCTCCTGCTGCTTCCATAAGCTGGAATATCTTGGATGGGCCAAGGAGGAGACAGATATCTTATTGGAGACGGAGGATGCCTGACCGGAGATGCAATCCTGGTTCCGTCAAGGCGGATCAAGTTGGGTGGGGGCCTTTCGGCCCTGCCAACCTGCGGGTCCCGCGCCTGGCGATCTGGACGAGGCGCAGGACGGCTGGTGGGGACAAGCTGATGCTGTGAGCCCTCCCCGGATCTCGTTTTGGAATTCCCTCGAGCTCTCCTGGGCGCACTCGAGGCTGGTTGTGAACTGGGAGTTGAAGTTCGGACCGAACGGATATACTGTTGTTCGGCTCTAGGCATTTCTTCGAAGTTTGCCTCTCGACGGTGCGATGAGGGAATAGAGTTGGATGTTGGAGGTCTATCCGAGCGGCTAGGCCTGGACTGATTACCCCGGCGGGACTTATGAGTCTCACCTTGCCTCTTTTCGACGTTAGCATCGGTTGTAAGAGGGGCTAGTCAGGCCAACACCTCCTTTATCTGTTGATTAGATTTCGCTAGTTGTCTCCTCAACTCAGCGTTCTCCATCTATACCGCAGTGTAAAAATCTGGGTTTGGATTAGGTGGCCGGGGCGCCGAACTTCCAATGTCATCTTGGCCCAATGGCTGTTTGCCCGGCCGCTGCTGGACCTCAGGAATTTGTCCACCGGGGATGGCGGCATGATGAGCCTCCTGCCCATCATGTTGTTCCGCCTCGTTACCATGTCTTGATCGAGTGGTAACCATAGTTGGATGTTTGTGAAAGCACCAATCTAACTATCTCTCAATGAAAGCACCAAACTGTTGACGCGGTTCTTCGCCAACAGGTAATTAAGAAAATAAGAGGAAGGGATTAGTGCTTAACTATGAACCGAAATAGATGAATGATCTTTGTAACTGAACTGGTGACACAATTACGTTTTTTAGGTGGTTCAAAGGTTAAAATACTTCTACTCCACCAGCCAATATTATTGCTATATGCTTGGTATTCTTTTACAGGGTATTTCCTTACACAATAGATCCAACCCTTTGCAACTCCCAAGATCTCCATATTTATAGGAGAGGGCACCTGGGAGTTGGTAAGAAGGTCATCCCGTGACCTTCTTACCTATCATGTCAACTTTTTGACATTCATGATTAATTCCTAAAACCTGACACATGAAGTGTGGTCTAATCAATAGGTAAGGGGGATAATGGGCCGCACGGCCCAACCCAGTCGTGGGTGTCTGAATACGCACGTTCATGCTGCGTGTCCGAGAAGTCAGGGATATATCAGACACGTGATGTCTGATATATGCACGTTTACCTTGGGTGGTAGACTTTATAAAAGGTCATAGCCTCCAACTCTAGCTTGTACCACGAGCTGGATGCTTCCCTCGACCTGTGGCCTTCAGAGTCCAGACTCAGTCCTTAAGTAATCTTGGCGAACCTTTGGATACCCCAAGCTAACGAGGTAGGACCTGACGACAACAGCTCCGGTCACGGGGGATCCACGTGGCTAATATATTTTAGGCCGTATCTCAGCTCGCTAATAGCCCGTGGGAAAATCAGGGCGTACAAGATATATTATATGCATGATAATGAGTGTTAGGTATGCATGTGGACCCTTTATAGCTTATAAGGGAATATTTTGTAATTTTGGCTCGTTGAGGGCATAAATGTGATTATATGTGATAAATTGTTGAGACCACATTATTATGTGGATATATTTGCAGTATCTGGCTCGAGACGGTCCTAGTGAGCGAATTAGCGAAATAGTCACGACGGGGTTTAATACTCCGCTCGGGGGAGCCTAGGGGTATTTTTGGGAATTTCGAGGATACTTTGGGGATTTATTCTATAAGGAATAAATATTTGGTACTTAATTGGATGACGGGATTAAGTGGATAAATATTAGGAACAGTTGAGGAATTAGCGGGAATTAGGAGCGGAATGACCATTTTACCCTTAGAGCAATTAAAGGGCTAAGTAATACAAGGGACGGCATTTTAGTCACTGTATTAGTTAAGGATAATATCAGCTAAAGTCTTAGAAGATGTCTGAACCCACTAGTTCTCCACTAGACTCAAAGGAAGCCTCACACTCTCTCTCCCTCCCTTTCTTCTATACGATTTTCCCCATATCCCTCTCTCTCCTTGAAAGAATTTGGATGAGTTAAAGCTTTCACTACAAGAAAAATGCTTTTAATAACACCAAAAATGTGTTATCAAAACATACGATAACACTTTCTGATGTGTTAAGACCGACTATGTTATCTTAGGTCAGGGTATTTTACATAACATTTTATCAGTGTTATACAGATGTGTTATTGTACTGTCAACGATAACACAATTTCTGTGTTATTTTAATATATAGATAAGTGTTTAATTATGTTATTTATAGTCGGTTATATAACACTTTTTTTGTGTTATACTACACTTTAGTATAACACTTTTTTTGTGTTATACTACACTTTAGTATAACATTTTTTTTTGTGTTATACTACACTTTAGTATAACACATTTTTTGTGTTATACTATACTTTAGTATAACACATTTTTTGTGTTATACTACACTTTAGTATAACACATTTTTTGTGTTATACTACACTTTAGTATAACACATTTTTTGTGTTATATTAGCTTAGAGAAACATAATCTTTTTTTACTTAGACAAAACTAGGAAAACAAATATGAAAGTTGAAGCCAAATAAGGTAACATAAATAGATTTTTATTAATTACTCAAATGTAATTACAATATTTAGTCTACTAGTCTAGGCTTAAGAAATCATATTACAACATAATTTATGCCCAATTCAGATTCCTTTATCACTAAATACAAAACAAGAAATGTATACAAAAATTAGTGAAATACATTCTTCCATTCTAAAGGCCTCAACTACAAATGTTGTCAAGAATTGCTCCAAATAAATCATCTCAATATACCTGCACATTGTAAAAAAAAAGTCCTTTTATTATTAAGAACATAAGACTTAAGCTAGTTTCCACCTGTAAGCATATAAAGTTTAAATTAAATTTGTAATAACTCCAAAACTTGACGAAATAGCAGGGTATAGCAAGATGTATAACCATGAAAAACAACGACTGAAGCAACAAAACATGCAACTTAAAACAGGGCTTGTGAAATGTATCAAGATAACAAATATATCATTCTCAATGATCAAAAAAGTATGAGAGGAAGAATTGATTCCAGAACTCTAAATTCTGTCAATATATCCCCCAAAAAATTAAAGAATAAAAACAGAATCACACTTTGACTTCTTATACAACAAAATCATAAAGAAAAACAATAAAATAAAAAATCAAACATGGCAAGAATCGATGTTTTGATGAGACGGTTTCTGGCATGTCTTAAATTTCTGTTTCCTGTTTGTGTTCTAAACTCTTGGCTTTAGTGTCAAGTTTATGATTTTTGAAGAAAAGGTCTATATATGATATAGAAGAACTCAATCATACTTTATGCTTAATCATTCAACTTTAGTTGCAAGCCAGAAGCAAAAGAAAATCTATTTCATTTTCTGCCATCTGTTTCTTGCATGCATAACGTTATGTGCTATACTAATTTAGGCATATAAGGTCTAGTACTAAGCTCAAAATTACTCTCAATAACTTAACTAAACTAACTGATTTAACTAAATTATATATATATAAGGTCTAGTGCTAAGATTAAAGTATGTGCTATACTTACTAATGGTGACTTTGTACTGTACATGCATTACAGTCTCAGACCCCAAATGAAACTCTAAAAGCTCTAAGCCAGAGTATAAACAGTCAACTAGAAAAAATTGAAGAAAGACATTTTCCCAAGTTAACAGTTAGAAAAAGAATATTAATTACATACCAGCCAGTTATCCATGAAGCAAATGGTGACCATTTTGGGCCAGCAAGCTTGGTACTCCAATAGTAGAGACCCCCAGAAGTAGAAGCAGAACAGAAGCTAGATACTAAAAATCAAACACAAAATTTTGAGTTTACTAAACATTGTTTATAATTAGTCATCCAACATAAAAGTTGAAAATTGCAGCAGTGAAAGAAGCTATAAAAATAGAGGAAACCAAAGCACATGCATATCTAGAATTATCAAAGGAAGTACAACATCAGAAGCAAACCTAAATGTACCATCAGAAGCAAGAGAAATGGTAGACATAACAACATCAATAAAACTAGAAGCAGAACAGAACAAGTCTGGCCATGCATATCTAGCTAATTACTACAACAAGCTATGAATTCAATTGTTCACATGCTTAATAGCCACTCTATCAGTACTCTTGCAGTACCCTCAAAACCAAAGTGTAGGAAGTCATAAGACTAATAAAAAATCTAAATAACAAAATCCACAAATTGAAAAACTGTACAGAAACCAAAAATAAAAAATCTTACTCAAGAAGCGATAATGAGAGGTTGGACTGTCCAAAAGAAGGCTGAATTATCTAAGTTCTATGATATTACTATGAAATGATTCTTAAAATATACATGGTTAAATTAACTAAAACTTATCATGGTTCTTATCATGCATTACTTTTATACAAAACCCCAGTACCTTAACAGAGGAAACCTGATCAATATTCGCAAGTACATCAATGGAGCATTCAAAAAGTTTGTGCATCGAGTCCTGCTCAAGTTCTTCCGTCTACAACAACAATTATCGAGTTTTAGTTTTGTAGTGATAACTGGATGTATAAATTTATAGCCTGCTAGTACTAGGATAGATCACCAAATACCTTATAACCAGCAGAAAGAGCATAAATAGCTCCAGGCAACAGCACAACCATGTGCTCATTTAAAATGGAAGACTCCTGCATGTAAACAAACCAGTTAATATAACAATGAAGTTAATATAAAGCAGTCAATCTTAAGGTTTGTAACAACAAAATCTATCAGGATAAAAAGCCAAATGTGTACCTCATTTAAAGAGGAAGAGCGCTAGGAACTTCTGCCAATTCACTATCATAAAGAGACGAGAACCATTGATGAGTCAAGAAAATGTGTATAAAATGCAGCAGACTTGAAAATTTCATAAACCTAAACTCTGCAAAATAATACAATAATACCAAAACAAATCACTCTACCCTGTTCGTTCTGTCAAGTTTTCGAAAAGTGAGAGGAGGGGTTTAGGTATCAGCAACTTACTCCCAATACTATAATCAGCTGCTCTTGCTGCCTGCAAAAGCATTAGAGGTGAAACATATAACACAAACAACAACTAAACTCGCAACCTGCAAACTCAAAGTTACATTCATTCAGCACAACTTAACATCTTTCATGAAAAAAAAACATGGAAAGTGCTCATAAATAGGTTTTCAATTTATATGCCAAAAAACAAACCTTTCGAGCAATCTTATATCTGGATAAAGTTGAAAAGTAAAGCATGTCTAGCATCAGAGATGGAAAAACTCAAAGCAGCTAAGAAAGAAGGTAATATCATATTAAGAATGAATTGGAAAAAAGTACCTTCCAAAGCTCTGAAGAAGCTCTTTCAGTTCTGACTTTGCTCATTTTCAGGCATAGTAATATTCCTTGAAAAAAAGAAAGACAAAAAAAAATTATAACTTAAATAATAATAATAATAAAGGACCCAAGTAATTTGTTTTGATCGTAAAAAGTATTCACCGCACCACAAAACAGAATAATCAAACAATAATTAGCATGCATTATGACTTGTTGAATTTCTGGATGACTGATTGTTATTACTGGTTATGTATTTGCTGTTATGGTTTTCTTATGGGGCATTGCTACGTGGTGCAGATAATGGCAAGGGTAAGCTGGACCAACCATGAGATGGAGAGCTCTAGGGGAGAGGTGTACATTGTCAGCTGCTCGTTCGCCACGGCCGAGAGATATTACAGGGACAAGGCCTAATTTTGTATTTTGCCATTAGATTAGCCACTGGTTGTATATAACTTTTGAGAATTGTAAATTTGTCTCTTAAACCCTACTTTTGGGATCCCATGTACCAAACGTCTATTTTAATGAAAATTTAACCGTTTATGTTCAAAATCTTTAAAACCTAACCTGGTAATTGATCATAGGATCACATTACTATTCAAACGACTTGATTAGCAAGTCTTGCACTATTTTAAAACATAATGTAACGGTCTTGGTTATCTAGAGCGTTACACCATATGTTGTCCCCAGAGCTCCGGCACGCTTCCTAGATCTCTGACTTAGCCGATTGCACCTAGCGTGTAGCCACCTCACCTCCCTCCAAGCGTGTTCTAGATTGAAGTTGTTGTGTCCGACCAACTCCAGATCCGACAAGTCGAAGCCCTATCCACCTTAGCTCCAACCAAATCATAAGAAGAAGAAGAAGATAGATGTAATTGTTAGGGGACAATGGCTACAAAAACTGATGAAAAATGAGACTAGTGGGAGACAAGTTGCAGCAGTAAAGGGGACATGTTGGCACGTGTCATGCACTCGTTAGCTCAGCATAAATAGTTGCAACAACTGCTGGTAATTGAGGGGACAAAAGGCAGCACGTGTCACGCACGCAGGGCTTCGGCAGGTGCGCGTTAGGGAGGCGTCAGGCGACTCTGCTTGTAGGCGATGTCAGGCACTGGTGGCTGCGTGGGACGAGTGTCAAGTAGGTAGTAGTGGGGCCCGCGTGGCAGGCTCTGGTGGCAAGTGGTGTCAGGCGCTGGTTAGCTGCATCAGGCAGTCGGATTTGAGCCTATTTTGGGCCTGATTTGCACTTGGGCTTCTTAAAATTTGTCAAAAATGCCTTTTTCTTTGCATCAAAATACATTTATTTCCTGAAAATTGAACACAAATTAAATTAAAATTAATATATTCAAATGTAAAATATATTACAATAAATTCATTAAATTATTAATTAAAATTTAATTAATTTTAAACTTTAAAACTTATAAAATAATATTTTTGAGCTCTAATCATAACCCCAACTAGCTTATTGCTAGTCTCTAGCAATTCAAGCGAAATGATAAATGTAAACATGATATATTTTAGGTCAAAAATTATAAATGAACTTAAGTATTAACACAAAATGTTGTAACAAGTCCATAAGAGTTATCAAAATTACTTTGAATCAATCCAGAGTTGTGAGTGTGTTCACCAAACTTGAACCTTCTTACTACAAACCAATGCGCATAAAGCCTTCAAAATTATGCCAAGTAAAAGTCTCAACTCCATTAACCTCTCATGTAATTGAAAATATTTAAGGATAAAGGTTTCACTCATGGAGTTGAAATAAAGAAGTAAGCACTCATCAAATGGATATATATTTAGGAAAAACTTTTAAACAATCATTGAAACAATGATATGAAATAAATTATTTGGACAACCACCATAAAAAGTACCACAAAACCAGTTTTTTTGGGAATTCTAAGTTAAATAGACAATATTTACATTTATTCTAAGAGCCATAAAATAAAACATGAAATTAATAAACACACGTTTTTTTTTTCTTGGACACAAGAGACAACATAATTGAAAATGATAGAATTATTGCTCTTGTGTCTTTCTTTTATTTTTTTCTTTTTTTATGAATAACATAATAAAAAGGCTCTATAATAAGATTTGTCTATATAAAATATTATCCCTAAAACATCATCCATTCATACCACAGTACCTTGTCCAAATAATTATAACCATTTCTAAGAATCAATGAAAATTCAAAAGTTGTTTTCTTAAGTCTCACCTCTCACAGAAAAGAATTGTAACATCCCAAATAACCTAATAAGGCTTAGGGCCTTGATTAGGGGGCCAAGATGGCAATATATGGAATTATATGCTTATATGATATATTTGTGTATGATTATGTGATTGTGTGAGTTATATGATAATATAACTAGTTATGGATGTTTAGGAGTATTAAATATGCATGTGGACTCGTTTCTTATTAGAAGGGCAATTTTCGTAATTTTACCTGTTATGGGCATAATTGTATATATGTGCATATCTGTGAGAGACCACATTATTATGTGGGTTTATTTGGGTTATTAGGCACGAGACGATCCTACGGAGCAAGTTAGCGGAAAAGTCACAACAGGACCCAATACCTGACTTAGAGCGAGTCAAGGGGTATTTTAGGTATTTAGCACAATATTGGGTTGTCGAGAAACGAAAATGAATAATTGAGGATATATTTGGAGTTAGTGACATTAGGAGGGAGTTCTGGGGATTTTGACCATTTTTCCCTCAGGGACATTTCTGGTACTCCTAGCCTCGGGAATCGCTTAAGTAACTTAAGCCTTAAGGAAACAAACATAAAACACAAAAACACTCTACTCGCCAACCGACTCTCTCTCTCTCTCCCTCATTCTCTTTTATTTTCTAAGATAATGGCTTGAGGAAGCCAAGGGATTTTTGGCTGAAAACTTGGAGATTGAAGGCTTGAACTTGGGATTTGGATTGGCTACAACTAGGGGGACTTAAATCACAGTTTGGGTAAGGTTCTAACCTCTCTTTTTAATGAATTCTGTTAGAGTTTTTGGTGTTCTTAAGCTTGCAGCTCCAATTTTGGATTAATGAGTTTTGATGAGTTTTTCATCCAATTTTTAGTTGGGTTTTGTTGCTGGGAGGATATTAAATCTGTTATGAAGATTGAATTGTTGTTTTAGGGTGGGTTTGGGGTGGTTTTGATTGAGTTTGGAAGGGAAAAAATGGAGGAATTTTGGGTTCGTAGGGTCAGGTCGTGGCCTTGTTCTTGGGGCGCCGCAACCCAACCGAACCCAAGGCCCTTGAGGGCTTCCGTCTGGGATGCGTGGTGCAACCCTCAAGGACAGGTCACCGCCTGTATCCCATTCCCAGGATGAAAGGGGCCTCTGACTTGGGGGGTGCACTGCGACCCTCAAGGGCAGGTCGCGGCCCGCCTGAGCTATTTTGGCCACCGTGGGTTTTTAATGACGGGAATTTATTCCTAAGGGCTTGGGATCGATTCTACTACTCAATTTAGTAGAATTCGAGGTCCTTGAGGCTAGGACTCAGTCTGAAAGCCCTTATTTGCTCGTTATTGATGAAATTCCATATTATGAATGTGACTAGGTTATCCCAAGGGGGATCCGAACTAGGATCGTTCTTGAGGGTTGTTCTTATTTTATGTTATACTCGGACTTAAGGTAAGAAAACTGCACCCAATACATGATATATGTGTGATTAGGGCTTGGCCCGATTGTTGACTATAATTATGAATAGGGGTCGGGCCCTTGAGAATGAACATGATTAAGTTATCGTTTCACTTGTTGATTAAACATACTTGAATATTCTGTACCTGATTAAGTATTACATGATTGTTTGCATTGTTTTGCATAGCTAAGGCTTGGCCCCTTTAAGGAGCATGGTTATTACTATGTTTGCAATTACTTGATAATGTTATATGATTAATATGAATGCATACTTGTATTTTTTTGAAGTATGCTTATCAATATTTGTTTTGTATCTGTATCCGAATACCTGGTTCAAGGATTGACTTATTAGTCAAGGACGGCAAAAGTGCGTTGCGCACTGGTCGAGAGGCTTAGGCCCAAATCAGAATTTTACTACTACGTTGGCCGACAAAATGGTCGTTGGAAAACAATAGTGTTTGGCTAATTACCCAGAGCGAAGGGCAAGGGCCCCAGGGTTGACTCTATGGCCAACTATTCAGGACAACGACCCCAGAATGGTCCAGTGACCATTTATTTGTGATTGTATGCCTGGATGAGTAGGTTATTATTGCTGGGCATGCTTGATAAGTATCTGGAAATCTATATTTTCTGTTCAAGCACATGTTTAAGTTTTCTTGCTAAGCCTTGGCTCACGGGTGCTATGTGGTGCAAGTAAGGGAAAAGGAACGTCTAACTAGCCATTAGTTGGAGAGCTTCAGTGGCGGCATGTACATATGCGGTTGCTCGTCCACCACGGTTGAGGATATCTCAGAGGAACTAGGGTTGTAGCCCTAATTTTGCTGCTTAGGTCAGCTGGTTATAACTTTTGATGTATAGACACCCTTTTAAACACTTGTTTGTAATATATTGGGGATCCCATGTACGTTTGAAATTTTTTAAATGAAAGTCAACAGTTCCTTAAGAAATTTTTTTAACCCTAACCCTTGACGTTAACCTTAGTTACACATTTATAACCAAATGACTTGATTAACATGTTTGACACTATTTAAAGTATATAGTGTAACGGTCCTGGATTAGGAGAACGTTACAAGAATGAATTACATAAACATGGAGAAAAATTAAGCAAATATGTGCTAACTACCATCTTACACAAATTTTTGGCATGTGCATTAGGTAACTCAAGAGAAACTGTTAGTAATAAAGATAACTAAAATTGACTAAAAAGTAACATTTTGCAAGAATAAATAATAATTTTTTAAAAAAATTTGACCATGAAAATATTAATATGATAGAAATCAACATGAACTTGCATAAATATGCTCACCACCCACAACTGAAATTAGGCATTGTCCTCAATGTCTAAATTTATAACAAATGTAGAAGAGCAGGGAAAAAGAACACCTGGATAGCGAGCGTCGAGTGATAGAGCAAATATTGCTTCTCTAAAACATGAAAAAACTTAAAACACAAAATGATAACAAATAAAATAAAATTACAAAAGGGAAATAAATAGAAAACAAACCTATGTACAAACAATTTGGAAGACTACTCAGACTTGGTAAACCGGTTCCACGAGAGTTACTTCTTCAGGTTGGGTCACCCTCTCTGTAACGACCCAAATTCGCTAATAAGGCTTAAGGGCCTTGATTAGTGTGCCTGGAGGGCATAATGGGGATTATGTGTGCATTTAATGATTAAGATGCATGGTTATGATTTAAAGCATGTTATATGATTACTTGAATATTTGAGATACATGACTATGTGTGTTAGTATGCATAAAGGCCCTGATTAGGTTAGAAGGGCATAATCGTAATTTTAGCCATTATGGGCATAATTGCTTTGATATATGTGATAATTGTCGAGACCACATTATTATGTGGATATATCTGTGATCTGTGACTCGAGACGATCCTGGTGAGCAAGGTAGCGAGAAAGTCATAGCAGGGATTTATACCCGGCTCGGGGTGAGCTCAGGGGTATAAATGGGAATTTAGTAGATAAACTGGAGTCTATTATGACATTGAGGAATGCTATTGGTGATTAATTAGGTATTGGGAATCAAGCGGGAAATAATAGAGACACTCGAGGAATTAGCGGGAATTGGGTAAAATGACTAAAATGCCCTTAAGTGGATTAAAGGACTAGAATTAATAGGGAGGGCATAATGGTCATTTGGCTTTTAAGGATGGGTATTAGTGGGGTTTTATGTTGGTGGGATTATAGAACATTACAGAAGTTTGAAAAAAGAAAGAAAAGGAAAGGAAAAGAAAGGAGAGAAACCAGAGAGAATTCTCTAGGTCGGTTTATACTTCCTTCACTTGTTTCTTGAGGATTTCTGGAGTAAAGCTCAGAGGAGAGCTGGGATTAACTAGGAATCAAAGATCCTAACCTAAGACTGAGGAATTGACAGAGGCTTAGTAAGGGTTCATCAACACTTGAGGTAAGACTTAGAATTCTTCAGTTTCAGTTTTTGGTTTTTAAGTTGTGGTGCTTAAGTTAAAATTGGGTGGAACCTTAGGGAATTCAGACTTGAGGTTGAGGAGGAGCAAGCCAAAGGGGTCTAGAAGCAGCTTGTGGTCGAAATTCTATCAAAGGTATAAAGTCTAAACTCTAAACTTTGATGTTCAGCTGGTTTTTACTGGGTTTTAGAGCTTGGAAGTGATTATGGTGAAATCTGAGTTTGTGGATGCATGTGTTTGGGTTTTAGGTGTTTGGGGTGCTTGGGATGAGTGGAGTGTGTTCATGAGGTTGTTTTTAAGTTTGGGTAAGAGTTGGAAGAGGTTTGGTTGAGGTTGGTTCGAGAAAATCGCAGAAGTGAAATTTTGGTGCTGGGCTGTCTGTGACTAGTGCTACAGCGCTAGCCTTTGGGCGCTGTAGCGCTAGGCCATAATGCTGAGGGGAATTTGGCTTCTGTCTGTAGTGCTGTAGCGCCCTCCCAAGAGCGCTGTAGCGCTACCCTGCCTTCTGAAGGGGATTTTAGGGTTATTTGCTAGGGTTTTTGACCTAAGGTTTGGGGTTTGGTTCCACCACCTTGTTTGGTGGAACTAGGACTTCCCGGGGGCTCGGGATTGGCCCCGGGACTAGGTTTTGAACTTTAGGGTTGATGATGACTTTGGCCATGATTGTGTTTAGGTGAGCGCTAGGGCTCGAGGGGGATCGTGCTCAAGGTGTCGAGGGATCAAAGCTATTGAATTGAATGGTAAGAAAACTGCACCCGGGTATATGATTGTGATGGGACTAAGTGCTCCCGAGAATTGTATCGTGTCAATGTTGGTATCATGCCATGGGACATGTAAAAGCGGCCTAAGAGTGTCGTACATACTATTAGCGCACAGAGCGCGATTTGGCCACTGGGAGCCATGAACACTGGGATAACAGAGGGAGCAGCCTGTGAGCGCTAGCCCTGGTTATCGTTTATAAACTGTGCATGTTATGAATTGATATGCCTAGTATGTGAGATATTGACTAGACTGCTAAATGCTTATGCTCTGTTGTTGTTGTGTTTTCTTGCTGGGCCTTGGCTCATGGGTGCTACGTGGTGCAGGTAAAGGCAAGGGCAAGCTGGACCAAGCCTGAGGTGGAGAGTTCCGAGGTGAAATGTACATAGCCAGCTGTTCAATCATCACGATCGAGGAGTGGACCAGGACAAGGATTACCTAACTGCTTGATTTGCCTTAGTATGGCTGGTTATTGTATCTGAGTCTCACAACCTTTGTAAACGATCTTTAAACTTGTATTTTTGGGATCCCGTGTAACCAGATAATGTTTCTTAATGAAAAGTGTGGCTTTTGAGACCAAAACGCTTTTAACCCTAGTACCTTTGTAGCTTCTGCAACACTGTTTTAATTAAATGACTTGATTAGCAAGTCTGACACTTTATAAACACACAGTGTAACGGTCTTGGCTATCCAGGGCGTTACACTCTCTATGTAGTGTTTTAGTCTCTAGCCATTTACTTTGAATACTCTCCCATGGTTGGGTGTGTGACCTCAACTGCACCATTGGGAAAGACGGTTTTCACAACATATGGGCCAGTCCACCTCGATCTCAACTTTCCAAGGTGGAGATGCAAACGAGAGTCATAAAGATGCACTCATTGGTTTGGCTCAAATTCTTTACTTAGGATCTGCTTGTGATATGATGAGCAACATTCATTTTAGCCTTGTAGATCCTAGAGTTGTCATAAGCGTTGTTCCTTAACTCCTCAATTTCTGATAACTGAAGCTTACGATTGAGTCCTGCCGTCTTGAGATCAAAATTCAGGCTTTTAACTGCCCAATAAGCTTTGTGTTCCAGCTTAGTAGGAAGGTGGTAGGCTTTTCCATAGACTAGCCTGTAAGGAGATGTACCAAGCTAAGTTTTGTAAGTTGTGTCATATGCCCAGAAAGCATCGAGAAGTCGTGAGGACCAATCTTTGTGATCAGGATTAACCGTCTTTTCTAAGATTTGCTTAATTTCTCGGTTGGCTAACTCAGATTGGCCATTTGTCTATGGGTGATACGACAATGCAACCTTATGAAGTACACCATACCTTTGCATTAAGGTCTCGAAATAATAGTTGCAAAAATCGGTGCCTTGATCACTTATGATTGCTTGTGGTGTGCCAAACCTAGATAACACATTTTCCTTTAAGAATTTCACAATAGTTGTGTTATCATTATTTCGACAAGGCACAACTTCCACCCATTTTGAGACATAGTCTATGGCGAGGACAATGTAAAGGTAGCCAGAAAAAGGTGGAAATGGTCCCATAAAGTCTATACCCCAACAATCACATATTTCTATTACAAGAATTGGGTTTAATGACATCATGTGTCGTAGGGACAAAGCACCTAATTTCTGACACCTTTCACATGATCGAAATAAATTGTTAGTGTCTTTGAACAAAGTGGGCCAATAAAGACCACACTGTCAGATTTTTGCACCAGTCTTTTTCATAGAAAAATGACCACCACAAGCTTCATTATGGAAAACTTTCAGGACACTAAAAATTTCATCATCTGGAATGCAACGTCTCATAATTGGACGGGGCAATACTTAAAAAGATATGGATTGTCCCGGTAGAAATTACGAACCTCGACCAAAAATTTACGTTTATCTCGTGCATTCCATGCAGTTAGAAGTTTGCCGGTCACTAAGTAATTAACGATATGATCGTACCATGGAAACTTAGTGACTGCGAAGAGATGTTCATCAGGGAAGTCATCTCGAATGGCTGGGCCATCAGTGGAATTAGAAAATTCAAGAAGAGATAAGTGGTTCGCTACCACATTGTCAACTACTTTCTTGTCCTTTATGGTCAGATCAAATTCTTGTAACAGAAGGATCCACCTAATTAAACCCGCCTAAGCATCCTTTTTGGAAATAAGGTATTTTAAGGCAGAATGGTTGGTAAAGACTATGATAGGTGAACCAATCAGGTAGGAACGAAACTTGTCAAGTGTGAATACTACAACAAGTAACTCTTTTTCAGTAGAAGAATAGTTCATATGAGCACTATTAAGAGTTCTACTTTCGTAAAAGACAACGAAGGGCTTCCCTTCCCTTTTTTGACGTAAGACAACCACTATAGCATAATTGCTAGAATCACACATGACTTTGAATGGTAAGTTCCAATCTGGTGGCTGAATGATAGGGGCGGAAGTGAGTTTTGCAATGAGCGTTCGGAAAGATTCCTCACACTTAGGTGTCCAATTGAACACGACATCTTTTGCTAAGAGGTTTGACAAAGAGCGAGCAATTGTTGAGAAATTTTGTATGAACCTCCTATAAAATCCTGCATGCCCAAGAAAAGATTGAATGTCTTTAATAGTCTTAGGGGTAGGAAGCTTTGATATGAGTTCAATATTGATTGATCAATCTCAATTCCTCATTCTGACACGACATGCCCCAAGACTATGCCAGAAGGCACCATGAAATGACACTTTTCCCAGTTGAGTACCAAGCATTTCACTTTTCATTATTTAAGCACGAACTCTAAATTGAGAAGGCTTGATTCAAAGGAATCTCCAAAGACTGTCAAATAATCCATGAATACTTCCATACATTTCTCGATCATATCACTAAATATGCTCATCATGTAGCGCTGGAAAGTGGTTGGAGCATTACACATGCCAAATGGCATACGCTGGAAGGCAAAAGTACCAAAAGGACAAGGGAATGCAGTCTTATCCCGATCTTCTAAGGCAATCTCAATTTGGTAATACCCTGAATAAACATCAAGAAAACTATAGAAAGGATGACCCGCCATACGTTCCAATATTTGATCGATGAATGGAAGTGGAAAATGGTCTTTGTGGGTGGCTGCATTTAATTTTCTATAATCAATGCTCATGGGCCACCCAGTTGTGAGCTTGGTAGGCACGAGTTCCCCATTTTCATTTTGTACCACTGTTACTCTCGATTTCTTGGGAACAACCTAAGTTGGGCTAACCCATTTACTATAAACAACAGGATAGATCATTCTAGAATCAAGAAGTTTTAAGACTTCAGTCTTAACTACTTCCTGCATCGTTGGTGTAGCATCCCAAATTCGCTAATTAGGCTTAGGGCCTCGATTAGTGTGCCTGGAGGGAAATAAGTGATTTAATATTATAATATGTGAATTTGTATGAATATGTGATTAGAGATGCATGTTTAGGTGAATTAAATATGCATGTGGGCCATGTTTGGTTGTTAGGGGCATGTTTGTAGTTTTAGCCCGTTTAGGGCATAAATGTGATAATTGTAGTAATTGTGATATATTTGTGATATATCTGCATTGCACGATCTGAGACAATCCTAGGGAGCTGTTAGCTAGAAAGTTACAACGGGGTCAAAAACCCGACTCGGGGCGAGTCGAGGGGTATTTCAGTTATTAGACGTTTTATGGGGTTATCGGGTTATAGAAATAAATATTTGGAGATATATTTGAAAATAGAATATTTAGGAGGGAATATTGGGGAAATTTACCATATTTCCCTCGGGGACGTTTTTGTTACCTCGAGCCTTGAGGTAACCTTAGAGACTAAGTTAAATAAAACAAAGCATAAGAAACATTGAGAATTCTCTAAACGGACCCTTTCTCTCTCTATTTCTTGGTTTCCTTTCCTCTCTTGGAAGCTTAGTGAGTTTTGGTGGAAACTAACCAAAGATTAAGGATTTTGAGCTTGGATTTTGGGAGCTAGAAGCTTGGAGCTTAAGGACCTAATTCAGGGATTCATTTCTGCTCAAGGTAAGATTTTAAATGTGTTGAGTTGTGTTGAATTGCTGCTGGTATTTTAGAGTGTTGCATGTAAGCTAAGTTGGGAATTGCTCTTGATTATTTCAGTGAAATTTTGGATTAGTTTCTGTTGGGTTTTGCTCCAGGGATTGCTCTGGAAATGTTGTGATGATTGAGTGGGAATGTTAGGTTGATTTTGGGGTAAATTGGTTGGGTTTTCGTGGTAAAAATGGTGGATTTTTCTGGGTTTGAAGGGTCGGGCCGCGGCATTGTTCTTGCTGAGCTGTGGCCCTCTAGAGCATTTTGGTGGCTAGGAAGAAGGGCGGGTCATGGCATGAACTTGCTCGAGCCGCGGCGCGCCTGCCCTGTTTTGGGGTTGGAAGTCTCTGGTTGGGGGCGGGCCGCGGCATGGCCTCATGGGGCCACGAAACTTAGTGCATTTTTGGGTTTTAAAGAGGTTTTAGGCTTGGGAATCCAAAAGTTAAGGCTCGGGATGGATTTTATCACCCAGATTGATAGAATTCAAGGTCTCGGAGACTAGAATTATGACTCGAAGTTATTTAATGGATTAGAACTTGATGGATGGATATTGCTGGTGCGTTGTGACTAGGGTTTCAGCGAGGCTCGAACTAGGGGACTATGCTCGGGACATCGGTGCTTGGAAAGCTCAAGAAACAGGTAAGAAAACTGCTGTACCCGTAGAGCTTGTGTTGCAGGGCATGGCTCTATATGATTGTATTGCAGGGCGTATCCCCTTTGATTAACTTTATATGTGCTTAAGTATCTGATGAATTATGCTATGTGTGCATATATGTGAATGAACGGCAAGAGCCGGGAACGGCGAGGCCCGGGAAAGGTGAAGGCCAAGAACGGCGAGGGCCAGGAATGGCGAAGGCCGAGAACGGCAAGGGCCCGGGAGCAGCGTTTAGCATGCGGAGTGCGCGTTTCCAGGGAGAGACCCTAAAGGATACCTGGCATATCCTCACGGTGTGGACCGCGAACCCAGGGCCTGGTAAAGTTCCTGGGACAGCATGGTCATACGTGTTTAGCCTGATGATGGCTTGATTATATGTTGAATGTGAAATGTGCTTATGTTATCTGCTGGTGAGGGTTTTCTTGCTGGGCCTCGGCTCACGGGTGATCTGTGGTGCAGGTAAGGGCAAGGGGATAGTCGACCAACCATGGGTACGGAGAGCGTGAAGCGGCGCGTACATGCCTGGCTGCCACAGCCAGGGGTATTTTTGGGAGATGATTGTACTAAACCTAGATTTTGTTGTTTAGTCGACTCTGGTTATATTTTTGAGTTGTAAATATTTCTAAACAGTATTTTGGGATCCCAAATGTTAAATGCTTTAAGATTTTTAGTAAATGGAATTATTTTCAAAGTATAAGACTCTGTTTATGGTTTTACTACACTTTTGTCTTAAAACCTCGATTAGCGAGTTAATTGCACATCTTAAACTCACTTAGTAACGACTCTAAGGAAGTAGGGCGTTACAGTTGGATTTAATCTTCTTTGAGGGCCACGATGTGGTATAGTGTCGTCTTCCAATTGAATGTGATGGGAGCAAATCAAAGGACTAATAACTTTGATGTCAGCTATCGTCCATCCTAATGGATCTCTTTGTTCTTGCAACAAATTGATGAGCTGGTTCTCTTGTGTGGCATTAATCTTGAAAGATATTATGACAGGACAAGTGTTGTCAGCTCCCAGGAAAATATGCTTAAGGCCCTCAAGAAGTTGGGCCAACTTTGGTTGAGGAGCTTCCTTAGTGGAGGGTTTTGGTGTTTCTTGATCTTGATGGAGTTCCTCTAAGATTGGATTCCAAAACATGGTTCTTCTAGCCTATGAGTGTTTGATGATTTCAGGGTTGATTTCAGACTCATCGGGCTCAGAACATTCAGAAATTCGGAAGACATGATTAAAATGATTAGAAGTGTATTTCGATTCAACCTCTTCCAAAATAAGTGTATCGATCAAGTATGATTGGAAACACTCATCATTATCAGGTGGTTGTTTGCCAATGTGGAAAACAATCACTTCTAGAGTCATGTTTCTGAAAGAGATTTTCATGAGACCATTCCTATAGTTAATGAGTGAATTTTCTATTGCGAGGAAAGGTCTACCAAGAATGATGGGAATTTTGGACTCTATACTCACTTCATATTGAGTGTCTAAGATGAGAAAATCATCGGGGTAATAGAATTTTTCAATTTAAATCATAACATCTTTAACTATTCCTCGAGGTTTCTTGACTCATCGATCTGACAGTTGTACCACCACAGATGTGGGCTTGAGTTCTCCTAAACCAAATTGCAAGTATATTGAATTTGGCATGAGTTTTACACTTGCTCCTAAGTCTAGAAGGGCTTGATCAAATTCCTATTCCCCTATTTGATATGAGATAGTGGGACAACCATTATCTTTGTACTTAGGCAGTGTCTTGCAGTCAATTACCGCACTAGCTTGTTCTGCCAAGAATGCAATTTTCTTGACATGGTGCTTTCTTTTAATGGTGTGCAAATCCTTGATAACCTTGGCATAAGCTGACAGTTGTTTGATCACATGCAACAATGTCAAGTTGATCTTCACTTTTGTTGAAAGGTCTAGGATTTCAACATGATTTTCTAGTACCTTTCTAGTGGATTGTAAAGCTTGAGGAAAGGGCGCCTTTACTGGAATGCTTATTGGAACATCATGATCTAGAGCGGGCATTAACATATTCGTTGTCTTAGGTAACGGTGAAACCGTACTTTGACCACTTCGAATAGTGATAACATTAACCTCTTTAAGATTTGTATTTGTGGAGGAGGAGGTTTGTGCCATGTGTTTCCCTTTTTGATGGATTAGAGGTTGAGCGGGAAGTTTACCATGCTCTTGAATTGCCAAAGTATTAGTTAACTTTGTCATTTGGCTTTTTATGTCTTTCATATCCTCCGCCATTTCTGTGAGACAATATTTGAGCTCTTGAGTTGAGGCAATTTATGTTTGTGCAAGCATTTGCAAGATATTCTCAAGAGAAATACATGACTGCATGTTATTTTGAGGAGCAATGTACGCTTTTGGAGGTTGCTGCTGCTCAGGCCCCCATTGGCTCCCAGATGCTTGGTTTGAATCCTTCCAGCTAAAATTTGGATGCTTGCGCCAACTGGGATTGTAAGTGTTTAAGAAAGGGTTATAAGGATTCTTGTAATCCCCTAAAGCATTGCATTGTTCCTCATTTCCTCCTCTTAACTCACCAAGAGCAGGGCACTTTTGTGATTGATGTTTCGTTCCTCCACAAATGAAGGATGGATCTCGTGTCTATACTTTTGCGGCCATGCAGATTCCTCTACCTTCTTGAGTTTTGAAAGCCTCGAATTATTTTCTCAATGAATCAATTTGGCTTTTGACATTGTCATCTTCCCTCAATTAGTAGATTCTGGTTGATCATGGCTTGTCATAGGACTCAGTCCATTCCATGTGTAGGACTTTTCAGCAAGATCGTCAAGGTACTCGAAATCTTCATCGGGCTCTTTTTGAAGGAATTCTCCATTGCACATCATTTGTACGAATTGTCTTTGTCCGGTTGTGAGACTGTCATAAAAATAGCTAACCAGATGCCAGCTTTCTTATCCATGATGTGGGCATTGATTTATCAAATCTCTAAACCTTTCCGAGACCTGATGGCAAGTTTCATGGTCTTTCTAGATGAAGGTAGAGATTTTCCTGTTAAGGCTACTAGTCTTATGGGGCGGAAAATATTTGGTGAAGAATGATTTTGTCATTTCATCCCATGTTTCGATAGAACTAGGCCTTAAGGAATACAACCAACTTTTTTCTTTATCTTTGAGAGAGAAAGGAAATAATTTCAATCTCACAATGTTGGTGACATCAACTCGGTTGTTGAATGTAGCCACGACCTCTTTGAATTCCTGTATATGCACGTACGGACTCTCATTTTCCAACCCATGGAAGGTTGGTAAGAGGTTAATCATGTCGGGTTTGAAATCAAAATTTTGCATATTGTTGGGATACATTATGCATGAAGGTGTGGCTGTATGCATAGGATGTAAATAATCCTGTAGCGTTCTTGGTTGGACTTCATCTTGATGAGCCATCGTGGGTGGTTCAGGAAGTCTCGGTGAATTGGGTGAATGTGAACAAATGGAAGAAGACGACAAATTAGGAGAGTTTTCTAAAGCTTCTACTTGTTGTGTCACGAATCTCCCTAGTGCATCTCTATTTCGTGGCATAATTTTGTTTTTGTAAGTACTATAAGCGCAAGTGTGTAATAATGTAATAAGTATACACCAAAAATGTTCACAAGCCAATTGGGAAGGCTGCTAAGGTACCACTTTAGGCCCAAGAGATTTTCTAGAACTCCGTGAGGTTCTTAGAAAAAGGTTGGAGGGTAACGCTAACACAGACCTTATTTAATAACCAATTTTTCTAAGACAGAACAAGTTTGGCTTTTACTGATATCTAAAATTACAAAAATATTCTCAATACTTTGTTTTTTATAGTTTAAAGTTTTATGATTCAAAGTTTTATGCTTTTTTTGTGGGGGGAGCCTAAATCTAGAAAATAAAATTCTAAACCTAAAAGTAAGTGAAAATAAATAAATAAAATAATGAAAAAAATGAATAAATAAAAATAAATTAAAAATAAAAATTAGTTAGAAAAAAATTAAAAGAGAACTTAAAGGAAATTATATATTTTTTTCTAAAATAAAAATAATAATTCACTTTGTAAACCTTTAATTGTACAATTACCTCCCCGATAACGGCGAATAAAATTGATATCGCCCAATATACTCTTAAGCAGTCGCAGTATTAATTAAGCTATGTCGTATCCACAGAGAGGTAAAATAAAATTAAAAAAAAGATTAGTAAATTAGAAAAAAGAAACTTGAAAATAATGTAACTTTGAAAAAGAATAATTTTTAAACACTAAATAAAGAAAATTAAAGAATTAAAATCAGAAAGAAAATATGGAAGGCACAAGCTTCATTCATACAAGCATATATATATATATTAATAAAATTAATTCATTCTACTCAACAATAATTATACACCATTAATTATAGTTGGAAAATATATATAATAAAGCTCATCTTAAAATATGTTCTTAATTAAATTATACTAACTTCTAATTTTAAAAACCTATCATATTATATACCTTAGAGCGACAAAATACTAATCATAGAATACAGTAAAAAGCATATAATATAACAAATATCCTAAATTAAATTAAGAGCCTAAATTACATAAGAAGAGCATGACTAAACTTATGTAAAAGACATAAATAAACTTAGAATAACAATTAGAAGAAAATAAATTTAATTGTAACAAATATATAGAACTGAAGAAGAAAAAAGAATCAATATATTAAAAATATAATGTGAAACATGAACTTCACTCTAGCCTTTCCACAAGAGAATTTAGCCTAAAATATGCATTGTTTTCACTCAAAAAGTATAAAAGAAATGAAAGAAAAAATAGGAAATAAGTGTATTTCTCTCTAACTCTACTCTCTACTTTTGTTTCCACAATCTGATGTCTTTTTTCCTATACTTGTCTCTCTATTTATAGTGGAAATTTGACCAAAAATGTGTAAAATAGTATACAAAAGAGTGGGGAAAATAGCAACAAAAATGGATGGAAAATTGGACTAGTGGGAGACAAGTTGCAGCAGTAAGGGGGACACATTGGCCATGTGTCACACAATGGTTGGCGCAGAAAAATTAGTTACCGTAACGCCCCATGTCACTATGGCTGCTTTGTAACGCCCCACGTCACTATGACTGCTTTCTGGAATGACGACTGGCTCTACGAACCAACATGGGTCTTTCGAGCGTGCTTTGTCCTCACTCGCACGCTTCATGGGAAAACTTCTCAGGAGGTCACCCATCTTGAGATTTCTCCAGGTCAAGCACACTTAACTTGAGAGTTCTCAAGTGATGGGCTACCGAAAAGAAGATGCATCTTGTTGGCATAGGTAGTACCCATCAATCCATTTAAGCCCTCTTCAACTGTGTAGTCCCATACCTACACAATCTCAGAATCATCACACTTGAGCTTCCCCAGGCGGTGTGGGATTGCACAGTTCCTTACCCACTCTTTCCCCCTGTGAATCACGAGATTCTGACTGTCACAGTTACAGAAGCTGCTGGCGGTTGAGGGGACAAAAGGCAACACGTGTCGCGCGCACAGGGCTTCGGCAGGTGCGCGTCAGGGAGGCATCAGGAGGCAGGCGGCGTCAGGCGCTGGTGGCTGCGTGGGACGCATGTCAAGCAGGCAGGAGTGGGGCCCGCGTGGCAGGTTTTTGTAGCAGGCGGTGGTGGGTTGCGTCAGGCGGCTCGGATTCATGCCTATTTTTGGCCTGATTTGCACTTGTGCTACTTACAATTCGTCAAAAATGTCACTTCTTGTATTCTTTCTTTTTCTTTGTATAAAAATACATCTATTTCCTGAAAATTGAACACAAATTAAATTAAAATTAATATTTTCAAATTTAAAATATATTACAATAAATTCATTCAAATATTAATTAAAAATTAATTAATTTTAAACTTTAAAAATAATAAAATGATATTTTTAACTACTAATGAACGACCAAAATAGTATTTATCCTTTATTTTAACTTATTCTCAATTTTTAATGTACCCCATTTTTAAAATACAAATAATATTATTTATTTATTTTTTTTAAAAAAAAAAGAAAAAGAAAAAGTCAATTAACTAATCGGGAAGTTACTCATTAGTGGTGCCACCTCAATCATTCTTTTATAAAAATTGGTGGGATATGTGTTTGGGTGGAAGGATTGTGAAATCCATTGATATATTAATTGAGTTGTTATATTCTGCACAGTGAAAATCATCTTATATTTTCGTGTGTTTTGTTTCCATGTTGATGTTGAGAGTCGTGGAAACAATGTCATATTTCCAATAAAATATTAACCCTCAACAAAAGGAGTTTTCCTTGTGATATTGGGTGCAATAATTTTTCTTACATGGATTTCATGTTCCTTCATATGGAAATACATTGCCAAAAGAGACTTTTTCTTTGTCTATACTTTAGTAAAAATGTTTGAAAGCATCATAGTAGACTAATAAATGATAATAGTACTTATATTTTTGCTGGAATAACAATAGTAGTTGTTGAGCAGTGATATATTTCAATTGCCCATAGAATAAAAATACACATCTTACATAATTTTTGTCAATTTGAAGATTTAAAAAAATAAAATAAAAACATTTCAGCCTGACTCATGTGGTTGGATGTATGTGTGTGAAAAAGAAAAAAGAATTCTAATCCCGTTGCATAAAAAATAAATAAATGAAAGTTTTGAAAAATTATATACATATATATACACATTTCGCATAAATATATATTTTTTAATATCAATATTTAATACAAATATAACTTTAAAATATATGCAGCCTCCTTTCTCAAAAGGTCTAAATGCTAATATTCACAAGGGAAAATACAAGTTTAGTTTTCAAATACTCGATTAGTCTTTGTATTTTATTAAATTGTGATTCAAACCCTGTGTTTTACAAAATGGATCAAAATAGTACGATTGACCCGATTTTGATCAAAATATTTTCAAATATATTCTTTCATTCTTATCTCTTTGACCACATTCTCTGCTTTTGTGAACTCATCGCATCTCCAATGATCCAAGAATTGATCTTATAACTGAAAATATTTTAACAAAAATTTGGTCTATTGTACTATTTTGATCCGTTTTTTAAAACACTAGGTCTTAATTGTCATTTAATAATACACAGAGGCTGATCGTACATTTGGAAAAAATACAGGGGCCAAAATGATATTTTCCCTATTCACAATTAATGGAGGTTGAACATTCGTGGACAGTGACAACTTGTAAAACAAAAATAAATAAATAACTGAGAATTCCTAGGACATTGAGATGGCGCTGGACGAAAACACTTTGATGATCGTGTCAATATGCTTGTAATGATAGATAGAACAAAGAGAAAGATAATAAATAAAATACTCCCTAACATGGTGACTAGGCATCTATTATATAGTGATTCTAGTCACCAAAGTTTAGAGTGCAATAGTAGTAAAAGCAAGAAAGAGTAAATAGAAGTTTTTAATAATAACAGTATGAAAAGTAATCATCCTTTATCTTTGCCCAAGATAGGATCTTTTGTAAGCCCTCCAAGAGAACCGCTGCTCTCTCAATCGTAGTTCCTAGAGAAATGGTCTTTCTCCCGTTTTCGGAGGGAAGCCATTTTGTTTCTAGAAAGAGAATTTAAGATAGAACAAGTGTGACAAAGAAATTATCTTTTGAGATCTTTTCATCGATGTATGGCTGTCCTCTGACTAAGAGATTTAAGGAGTACCTTCCTTTGGGGAGGTTGCTTGTGTTTCTGACATGGGTCTTTGCATGTTTTCCTTTGGTGCAACAAATCTGGTAGCTCCCTAATGTAACACGCTGAATAGTCAGAACCGTTACACGTTGTGTAAAAAATAGTGCTTAACTCGTTAAGCAAGTCATTGGGACTTAAAACTATAATTAGGGTTAAACGACAGTTTCAGTATCAAAAGTTGGACTTTTATTTAAAATGTTAAGTAATTACAAGGGATCCCAAAACTTTCTAATAAAATACAAGTATATCAAAAATACAGACATAGTTGGCCTAAGTGGCAAATTTTCAACTAAAGGCTTTTGTTCCCCAAAATGTTTCAAGCGTGGCGGCCAAGCAGGATGAGAATGTACACGTCGCCCCTATAGCTCTCCAACTCATGGCTGGTCCAACTTCCCTTTCCCCTTACTTGCACCATGAAGCACCCGTGAGCCAAGGTCTAGCAAGAAAACTCATACAAATCATAATGGCCCCACCACTGTGGCAGATAACGTATACCCGTTATGGCCTCGCCAGTACGACATACATTACACATGTAATGTTGTTAACGGTCTCCCGACCAAGCAATCAGTACCAACAAATATAACAACATAAATTCCAACACAGTATACATTCAACTACAAATAGTTTCATAACACGGTCATTCCCGTGACCTATCATTGGAGCGCATGCCCTACACTTGGTGCAAGAGACAATTTTCTTACTTCGAGTCCTCCGTGATAGGGTAAGGCGACAACGAGCACGATCCTTTCCTTCCCAAGCCTTGCGGTACCCCTCTAAATTTTCAAGCTTCTCAGCTGTATGATCACGACCTAAGTTGCCTTAGTCCAACTCTAGCTCCAATTCCCTTCAATTTCCCAAGCTTTACTTTAACACAATTCAAGGAAGTCCAAGCACTTCAAAGCAGGGAGAGAAAACGAGAGGGATAGGGAGAGATGATCTGAGTTGGTGTTTACCATTTGTTTCCCACCTCTGAAAGAACCTAGTGCTTATGTCACTATCTTGACACTAAGTCTAAAATGCATCTTGCTTATGTCTTACTCGCTAACGCCCTCAAGGGAAATAACGTCTCTTGATACATTTCCCGTTACTCTTAATTAAAACCTCATAATTTCCTATTAATTTCCAATATCCTTAACTAATCACAAAATACTTTCCCCTTACCCGATAAATCTTGGTAATGTACCAAATTACTAAAATACCCCCCTAGGCTCACCCCGAGCTGGGTATTTTGACTCTGTTATGACTAAATGACTAACTTACTCCCTAAGATCTCCTCGTGCTGAATAACTCAAATATATCCCAATAATAATGTTGTCTAAGTCAATATACACATATATATTCAAATACGCCATCAATTGGACAAGATTTTAAAATTTCCCTTCTAATAAGAAACGGGCCCAGAATCATGCTTAATACACCTAAACATGAAAATACAGTCATATTATAATATAAATCACATGATTCACATAATCACACATATATTCAATTAAATTTGCATATTAATCAATTTATGCCCTCCCGACACGTTAATTTAGGCACTAAGCCTTGTTAGCAAATTCGGGACGTTACACCTAACATGCGACTCTTGTCCTTTCAACAACATCTTTGGTAGATTCTGCAAAATTGATTAGCAATATAAATGTGCAAGTGTAAACAGTCGACAAACAAGTAATAAAGTGATAAGTGAGTATCGTTTCCACAAGGATTGTATTATCAATAAATTGTGTAAAATCATCACTTAACAAATTAGAATAAAGAAAATCATAATGATTTGATTAAATTTAAAAACTAAACAAGAATGTAAATAAAATAAACAAATGAATGAGAGAGCGAGAAAATGATGATGAGCTAGAATAATTAATTCCTCCTAAATATAAATCTGATGCTAATGCTGCAGTAATGTTGTGGCAAACCGGGAATAATTAATCTAGAATTCCAATTTAGTGCATAGAATTTCGTCGAAGTCATTATGGTATCAATTCTCTAATTAAACTAACATATGTCTATGCTAATCTAATTACAAGAATACATTCCCAAGCACCAATTCCAAAAGATTATGCAAGGTAATAATATATGTCTATATCGTTACAAAATTAAAATCAAAAGAAATTAATCTTGAACCATTCAAGTCTTATGTCTATTAATTATAATCCTTTCATGGAGCCACAGTTATTTCAATTACTCACTAAATGTGATCAAGCAATAGCAAGCATTAAGAATAAAATATACTTGAATGAATAAAACCCAATTAGCATTTAGCATCAATAACAACTATCAAAATTACATAGTAGAGTTCATTAATTATCCTAGCAATGAAAAGTTTAGCTCATAATCAATATCTCAAAAACACCCATTCCAAAATAAATCATAGTTTAGAAAATAAAAGAAAAAGAAAATAAAATATTAAGGAGAAGGGTAAGAGAATCAAGCCAAAAAGATGCTCTCAACATGGTCCTCCTCTCTTGAATCCTCATCTTCTTTCTTTTTCATTTTCTTCTTCTTCTTCATTCACTACTTTCTCTCAATGGTGGTTGCCTCCTTTTCTCTCCTCTCTAGTCTGTATGTGTCTATTCTAAAAAATTGGGAAAGATGATGATGATAAGTTAGGTTATTCTCCTTTCCAAAATTATTCGTATGGGCCTCATTTGCTTCTTTTATTTTTCATGCAAATCTATTGGACCAGAGTCATTTAAGAGCCCAATACCACTTTAATTACTGCTCAACCCAAATCAAAAAAATCCAAAAGCTGAGTTGGATAAGTTAGCTATTTCATTTCGCATGTGGGCCTTTCAAGTAGATATCTGGAACAACGTAATGCTCCTATGATGTTGCGGCATCCCAAAATCTTGATTGCACTTCAAGCTTCAAATCCTTCTCAAAATGTCCACAGCTCCACCAACCACCTGTCAAGACAAAATTCAATATTTTAAGATATATTTTTCAAGTATTAATCTAATATTTAATATTATCTAATTATAATGAATATTTTACAAAATCATAATAAAAATACTACAAAATACCCTAAACCATTATTTTCTTGATGAAAATATAAGTTCAAAAGCATTTGTTGACGCGGTTCTTCGCCAACAGGTAATTAAGAGAAAAAGAGAAAGGGATTAGTGCTAATAATGAACTGAAACAGATATATGATCTTAGGAAATGGAAAGGTGACTCAAGACACGGTTTTTAAGTGCTTCAAAGGTTAAAATCCTTCTAATCCACTAGTCAATATTATTGCTCTATTCTGGGTATATGATTACAGGATATTTCTTACAAGAGATAATCCAACCCTTATCAACTCCTAGGGTCTCCATATTTATAGGAGAAGTCACCTGGGAGTTGGTAAGAAGGTCATCCCGTGACCTTCTTACCTATCATATCAACTCTGTGACATTCATGATTAATTCCTAAACCTGACACATAAGTGTGGTCAAATCAATAGGTAAGGAGATAATGGGCCGCATGGCCCAACCCAGTCGTGGGTGTCTGAATACGCGCGTTCCTGCTGCGTGTCCGAGAAGTCAGGGGCATATCAGACATGTGATGTCTGATATATGCACGTTTACCTTGCGTGTGTTGACTTTACAAAGGGTCATAGCCTCGAGATCCAGCTCGTACCACGAGCTGGATATTTAACTCGACCTTTGGCCTTCAGAGTCCGGACTCAGGTCTTAGGCAATCTTGGCGAACCCTTGGGTTACCTCGAGCTAAGGAGGTACGACCTTATGACGGAAGCTCCGGTCTTGGGGATGTCCATGAGATCTATTATGATTAGGTCGCAGCTCAGCCCGCTAATTAGCCCGTGGGAAAATCAGGGCGTACATCTGCCCCCCAAGCCCCTGCTCATGGTATTCCACGTCGTATAAGACCACAGTAGGGGCTTTTAGGTTTTCCCATGAACTCTTCACATTCCACCTCTTACGTAGGCGCCTGATACGTGGAACATCATGGTTGGTGATGGTACGTCTTACAAGAACCACATTTAATGGCCTAGCCTATGCCCAGCCGTCGTTTCGTATTTCGAGTGGAGGGCCTCGGATCCCTCATTAGGGCCATCCAACGGCCCTCTACACGTGACCCTTCACATATTTAAAAAGGGGTGGCCACCCTACACATGGGCCACCCTTTCATTTGAAATTTCTCAGAACTTCTCTCCTTCTTCTCTCTTCATCTCAGAAGAAAAAACCCTCTTCTCTGTGATTGCTACACTCAGAGTTCAAGAAGCTCAGACGTAAGGATTTCTCCAAAACTTTCGAAGCCAATACCCCGACGAAGCTTTCATCTAGGCAATACCTTCATCCACCTCCCAGCCAAACATTGTCAGTTTCCTGACCATGTGTGTTTTGAAAATATATTTCACTGTAGCTTAGGTAAATATTTTACTGTAGCCGCATGCAAGGATTTACTGGGTTTTGTGGATACGGAGGGTGAAAGCCTTTTTAGGTTAGGGTATTTTTGCTGTAGGAAATCACCTAAGAGTATGGTTTACAGGATGCTTTTTCTAGGGAAAATTTCTGGGTAGGAGTTTTGACATATTTTGGGTGCAAAACCAGGTAGCTTAGGGGACACGCCTCACAGGCGGTTTTGCAATTTTTTCCTATCGAAACTTCCCCCCAAGGAAAATTTTATCCTGACCCTCCTGACACACGAATTCTGAGTAATCGGGGATCTGTTGGGAGCACAGGCGCGTGTTCATTGAACCGCGTGGTCCCGCTCTCCATGGGCTGGGCTTACCTCAGCTCGTGCAAATAACATTTGATTTACCATCACACTTGGGTCGCCTTTTCTGAAATATTTTATTTTGTTTGTTAGGCGACTAGATGGCACCGAAAAGGAACGCTCCCAAGAAGACCGTCAGTAGCTCGGCCTTACAGCAGGACAAAGGAAAGGCGGTGATGCCGGACTCCCCAACCCCCAACTTTGGGCCGGCGGTGGAGCAGGAGGTCAAGGTCGCCCCCGATGCCTTCTTTGAGGCGGAGAGGATCGTCTTAAAGGTCACTGACCGGGCGAAGATCAACAAAATCTTTCTCTCCCACAACATCGCCCTGGGGAGAACATCTGTGGTGCCCCGACCTCCCTTAGAAGGTGAGCGGAGCTGCGCGCTGCTCGACGAGGTGTTCGCGGCCTGGAGCGGCGAGCATTTCAAGGCGGGGGCATTCCTCCCACTGGACCAGTATTTCGTGGACTTCCTCAATTATGTGAGGTTGGCACCATTTCATCTCCCCCCTAACTCTTATCGGTTGTTGGCGGGGTTGAGATATTTATTTTTGAAGCATGACTGGGAGGTCCCCACTCCAGCGGACATTTTATACTTTTTCTGCCTCAAGGCCAGCCCGGATCAGCGGGGGCGAGGCGATGGGTTTTACTACTTAACCCGATTCCCCAATACGGTTGCGGTCATCGAGCTGCCCAGCCACCCCAACGACTTCAAGGATCAATTCTTCATGTCGACGGGGTTCAGGAATTGCGAACTCCACTACTTCAATCGTCCTCGTAAGTGTTTTTCATCCTTAGCTCGTAAGTTAAGTGTCGTTTTAGCTCCTCCCGTACCCCTTTCTGACTTAGACTAATTCTGCAGCCATCTTCGCGAGGACAGAGAAATCTGTGACCCTCGAGGCCCAATACGAGACGCTGGCGGGCTTGCCCCCCAGCAAGAAAGATTACAGCGTGCTCGTAACAGACGAGACGATGATAGCCTGCAAGCTGATTTTCCCAAATCAGACTTTGAACCTCAGGAGGCCTCGGGGGCTTCCCCCAGCTCGCGACACCAGACCCATCATCGTGGAGGAGGTCGTGGGAGATGAAGATGAGGAGGACGAGGGCGACGAAGTTCCCCTCGTGAGGAATAGGAAGCGGACCTTGGAGGTCACCCAGAGGACGGGCGAGGAGAGGATCCAATCCGGAGCAACTGCGGGTCCTTCTGGCCAAGGTAACCCTTACATGTTTAGGAGTCTAGATAAGGCCACAGCAGACCCCCAGCTGGCTAGGTTCAATCCTAGGCAGCTCGTCCATCGTCACCGAAGTGATCCGGACCTGAATACCACCCTGCTCCATTGTGTCGACCTGCTTGTGCTAGACTACCAAGATAGCCGGCCTAGGGGTACCGTAGTAGTAGATAATACCCTAGCCTTTAGGTCGATCCTATTTGAGGAGTATGGGACCAACCTTCGTACATGGCCATCACTCCGGAGGGGTGTCGTAGCTCTGGGGCTTAGGCAATACGTAGAGGAATCTAGCCCTGAGTCAGACTCGGACCCAGAACTTGCGCCAGCTCGGGAAGTAATCGACTTAGATTCTTCTTCTAGCTCGGGGGGTAGGATTCCCCTAGTATTCATATACTTTTTATCTTTACCCCTTTGTTTTTGTATCTGTATGGTTGCTAACTCGTACTAACCATGTTTTTGTTTTGACAGAAGAGATGTCTCAGCCCGAGGAGAGCCTACGAGGTGCGGTCTTCGGGGGGAACCCCTCAGCTGGGCCAAAAATGAAAAGGCTCCGGACGTCCAAGAATGCCGCTGGGGTCCCCACCAAGTCTCCAGCAAAGGAGAAGGAGCAAACCCAGGCTGCCCAGGTCGCGGGAGCGATTCTTCCTGCTGCAGGGGGAAGCAACATGCCTCCACCCCCTCCGCGAGCTCCAGCCGCCGCTCGGGACGCAGGAACGGAGCCCGGGACTTCGGTGGATGTACCCTCCGATGTACGCATCCCAGTCAATCCCCAGGACCTGGAGACGATCCCCGAGGCCTTCCGGGGAATGGTGTATGAGTCGGAGAACTACGCCGTCAGCCATATATACAGGTTCACCGAGAAGGAGCTCCGGGCCATCGAGACACTGAGCCCGGTGGGCGTGCTGGACTCTTCATTGGGCATGGCCATGATGGTAAGCTAACTTACTTTTTTGTGGTTTTTATCATTACACTTTGCTCTGCTTTTCCTTCCCTCTTTTTCTGAGGCAATTGCCTTTTCAACTTCGTAGAGCGCCGTTTCCCTTCATCGGAGCATCGTCAGGACCAAAACTCAGCTCGAGGACATGAGGAGCGAGCACCAGACCACCCTGCAGATGGCTAAGGATGCCTTGGCGGCCTCGCAGGTCGAGTTGGAAAAAACCCGCTCGAAGGTCCAAGAGCTCGAGACCTCGCTCGCCAGCTCGCGGACAAACCTAGATGCCGCGAAGACTGAGGTCCAGGTCGCCCAGGCTGCCCTAGAGGTCGAGCGGACAACTTCAGAAAAGTCCATGGAAGATCCGTTCTACCATTGCTGGGTCTACAATCCAGATGCAGACTTCTCCTTCATGTCAGTGAGCCTCTGGGAGCGCTTGCTGGTGAAGTTCCAAGCTCGCCTTGATAAAGAGGCGCCCTCGGAGACCGGGGATGGTTCTGGCGCAGCTGAGCAAGGCGAGACGGCGACCTCCAAGGGGCCACCTGGCGGAGCTTAGGGCGTTTCTTTTCTTGTGCCCTTCAATATTTTTAAATACTTTTTATGTAACCTTTGCACGAGGTGCTTTCACCTCGAGACAATTTGATTTAACGCTTTCAATTGATCCTCTTTTTTTTTTTTTTCTTTACGCGCTTTGGTTACAATTTCTTGAACAACTTAGTTCGTGCTAACTTTTAACCATATCTCGAGCTCTTTAGGAAGAACAATGATCGATAGATTTAAATCAACTTCTAAGTTTTATGACCCGGTTAGGACCAGGAACTTATTTTGAAAACTTAGTTCGTGTTAAATTTTATCCATATCTCGAGCTCTTTAAGAAGAACAACGATCAATAGATTGAAATCAACTTCTAAGGTTTATGACCCGGTTATGACCAGGAACTTATTTTGAAAACTTAGTTCGTGTTAACTTTTATCCATATCTCGAGCTCTTTAAGAAGAACAACGATCAATAGATTTAAATCAATTTCTAAGTTTTATGACCCGGTTATATCCAGGAACTTATTTTGAAAACTTAGTTCGTGTTAACTTTTATCCATATCTCGAGCTCTTTAAGAAGAACAACGATCAATAGATTTAAATCAACTTCTAAGTTTTATGACCCGGTTATGACCAGGAACTTATTTTGAAAACTTAGTTCGTGTTAACTTTTATCCATATCTCGAGCTCTTTAAGAAGAACAACGATCAATAGATTTAAATCAACTTCTAAGTTTTATGACCCGGTTATATCCAGGATAGGACTTAGTTAGCGTTTAATCCTTATCAATATCTCACGTTTTTTAAGAAAAACAACGGTCAATCGATATGAATCAACTTCTAAGTCATTAAGGAGACCTGGTTATATCCAAGCACCATATGCCCCCCAAGTAACTGGGAAAGGGTCTTTCGTGGTTACTTTAGATTACACTTGCAAACATGTACAAAAATCTGATTCTCATTCATACATAAAAAGTGGCCTTCCAAGCCTTACAAGTGAATCATTGATAATATTTCTTTAGGTGGATGGCGTTCCAAGTTCGCGGGACCGCCCCTCCATTAAGTCGAGCTAACTTATAAGTTCCCTCCTTGATGATTTCGATGACCTGGTATGGTCCTTCCCAGTTTGGTCCCAAGACTCCATCTTTGGGATCTTTCCCGACCAGGAAAACTCTCCTTAGGACCAAGTCGCCAACGCTAAAGGCGCGTTTTTTTACTTTTGTGTTGAAGTAGCGAGTGATTTTCTGCTGATAATGGGCGAGCTGGAGTTGCGAATCCTCTCGCCTTTCATCAACTAGATCGAGGGAATTGCACAGGAGCTCGTGGTTTCGATCTTGGTCATAAGACTGGACTCTATGCGAAAGCACCTTAATCTCCACGGGGAGGACTGCCTCACTCCCAAAGGTTAGGGAAAAGGGAGTATGACCCGTAGGAGTCCGATGCGAGGTCCGGTATGCCCATAGGACCTTGGGGATCTGTTCTGGCCAGACCCCCTTTGCTTCATCTAATCTCTTCTTGAGGCTCGCCTTTAGGGTCTTGTTGATAGCTTCGACCTGGCCATTCGCTTGAGGATAGGCCACGGAGGAGAAACTTTTCACAATTCCATGCCTTTCGCAAAACTCGGTGAACAGGTCACTGTCGAACTGAGTGCCGTTATCGGAAACGATCTTCTTGGGCAGGCCGAATCGACAGATAATGCTTTTAACCACGAAGTCAAGCACTTTCTTGGAAGTTATCATCGCCAAGGGTTCTGCCTCAGCCAACTTTGTAAAGTAGTCGATGGCTACCACGGTGTAACGGACCCCGCCTTTTCCAGTGGGGAGGGCACCAACCAAGTCTATCCCCCAAACGGCAAACGACCATGGGGACGATATCATCTTCAGCTCGACAAGAGGAGCTCGGGCAACTGCGGCGAATCGCTGGCACTTGTCGCATTTCCTCACGTATGAGATCGAGTCTTTGGACAGTGTTGGCCAGTAATATCCTTGCCTTAGGACTTTTAAGGCCAAGCTTTGCCCCCCAGCGTGGTCTCCGCAAAATCCTTCGTGCACTTTCTGCAGGATGGCCTTTGCTTTGCCTGGAAGAACACACCGGAGGAGAGGTAGGGAGTGCCCACGTCGGTACAACACCCCATCGACTATCGTATACCTAGGAGCTTGGTACAGGACTCGTCATGCATCGTTACGTCCTTCAGGTAGCTTGCCCTCGATGAGATATTCAAGGATGGGGGTCATCCAGGTCGGCCTGGTATCGATCATCTCGACCTCCGTCCTGACATCTTCTACGCTTGGTTTCTCCAAGAATTCGACTGGTACTAGCCCCAAGGTCTCCATTTCCCCAGAGGTTGCGAGCTTGGCAAGAGCGTTTGTGTTAGCGTTCTGCTCCCGAGGTATCTGTTCAATCGAGCCTCGCTCAAACCCGGACAACTCAACTTTTACCTTCGCCAGATAGGCAGCCATCTTGGGTCCCCGTGCCTGATATTCGCCCAGGACCTGGTTTACCACGAGCTGGGAGTCACTGAAGCACTGGACGGAGCTCGCCTTCAACTCCTGGGCCATCCTTAGTCCTGCCAGGAAAGCTTCGTATTCGGCCTCGTTGTTGGAGGCTTTGAATCCGAATCTCAGTGCTGAGTGGAATCTATGTCCCTCGGGGGATATCAAAATGATTCCAGCTCCAGAGCCGTTCTCATTGGATGAACCATCTACAAAGACCTTCCACGAAGCCTGGGGCGAGGTGACCTGGGGTGAGTCTTCTGCGGGATCCTTCTGTAATCCCGTGCACTCTGCCATGAAATCGACCAGGGCCTGACCTTTTGTAGCAGTTCGCGGAGTATACCGAATCTCGAACTGACTGAGTTCGATTGTCCACTTTAACAAACGTCCCAATGCTTCAGGTTTTTGCAAAACCTGCCTTAAAGGTTGATCAGTCATGATGTGAATCGGGTGGGACTGGAAGTACGGCCTGAGCTTTCGCGAAGCCGTGATAAGGCAGAACGCCAATTTCTCCATCAGCGAGTATCGGGACTCAGCCCCGAGAAGTCTCTTGCTGATGTAGTAGACAGGCTTCTGAACTTGGTCCTCTTCTCGTACCAGTACGGCACTAGCTGCGTCCTTAGTAACAGCCAGGTAGAGAAAAAGAGGCTCTCCTGCCTTGGGATTGGATAGCACGGGGGGCTCAGCCAGATGTGCCTTCAGGTCGAGGAATGCACTTTCGCACTCTACTGACCATTCAAACTTCTTGTTTCCTCGGAGCAGGTTGTAGAAGGGAAAACACTTATCGGTGGACTTGGAAATAAACCGGTTGAGGGCTGCCACTCTTCCTGTCAGGCCTTGGACATCTTTCCGCGACCTGGTCGAAGGAAGCTCGAGAAGTGATCTGATTTTGTCGGGGTTTGCCTCGATTCCTCGGGTATTGACTATGAACCCCAGGAATTTCCCTGACGCGACTCCAAAAGTGCATTTCTGTGGATTGAGCCTCATGCCATATTCCCGTAGTATCTTAAAACATTCTTCCAGGTCGGAAACATGGTTATCGGCAGTCTTTGACTTGACTAGCATGTCATCTACGTACACTTCCATGTTTTTCCCGATCTGGTCTGCAAACATTCTATTTACTAGCCTTTGGTAGGTAGGTCCAGCGTTCTTCAGACCGAACGGCATGACCTTGTAACAATAGACATTAGTCGTGGTCATGAAGCTGGTGTGTTCCAGGTCCGCCGGATTCATCGCGATCTGATTGTAGCCTGAGTACGCGTCCATAAATGACATGAGCTCATGCCCCGCCGTGCGTCCACCAACTGATCAATCCTTGGCAATGGAAAGCAATCCTTGGGGCAGGCTTTATTCAGGTCGGAGAAGTCAATGCAGGTCCGCCATTTCTCGTTAGGCTTCGGGACCAATACGGGGTTGGCAACCCATATTGGAAACTTGGCTTCACGGATAAAGCCGCATTTCTTGAGCCGGGCTACCTCTTCCTCTAGGGCTTTAGCTCGAGTTGTTCCTAAACGCCTTTGCTTCTGGGACTTGGCGGGAACGCTCTTATCCAGATGAAGTGTATGCATGATGACACTAGGGCTGATTCCCACCATGTCCTCATGGGACCAGGCAAACACGTCCAGGTTATCTCGCAGAAACTTGGTCAGCTCCGCCTTCCTCTTGCTACAGAGGTTTTTCCCGAGCTTGACCATCCGTGATGGATTCTGCGGATCAATGTTCACTTCCTCGAGCTCCTCAATCGCCTGGAGTTCGGATCTATCCTCGCCTATTCGGGGGTCAATATCCTCACTTAAGATGACATTTTCCCCCTCGGCGCTTTGAGGTTTTTCAATCTCAGGATCTGCTAAGGGTTCCTGAGATTCCTCTTCACCTTGAATGGCCATTGCCAGCTGCCCGGGTTTAGATTTTCCCTTCATGGAAATGCTGTAGCATTCCCTGGCAGCGAGCTGATCGCCATGGATTGTGCAAATTCCCGTCGAAGTAGGGAATTTCATCGCGAGGTGGCGAATGGACGTGACGGCCTCGAAAGCTATGAGCGTAGGTCGTCCCAAAATGGCGTTGTAGGCAGTGGAGAAATCAATAACCATGAACTCGAGGAGTTTGGAGACTGTCCGAGATCCTTCATCTAGGGTGATCACCAGCTCGATCGTCCCTATTGCCGCTGATCCTTCTCCCGAAAAACCATACAACATCATTGAGGTTGCCTTCAGCTCGGCGACAGTCAAACCCATCTTCTCTTAGGTGGATCGGAATAGGAGGTTCACCGAACTCCCGTTGTCTATCAGTACCCTCCACACCCTCCGATTGGCGAGCTGAACTGCTACGACCAGAGGATCATTGTGAGGGAACTGGACATGGCACGCATCTTCCTTCGTAAAAATGATTGGTTGCCTTTCCAATCGTTGCTGCTTTCACTGACGCTGTTCCGGGACAAAATCCACTCTGTTATGAGCCTTTAGTCCATTCACGTATCTCTTCTGGGCGCCTCTGCTCTTGCCGGCCATGTGCGGACCTCCAGAGATGGTGGATATCTCTCCTCCTACCACAGGAGGAGGAACATCCTGGTCTACCCGAGACCCAGGCCGACTGGCTGGGATTTCCGGAGCAGGTCGGCTTGCTGGAACCCTGTTCCGTGCGTATTGAGCCAAGGGGCCGGCTCGAATGAGAGTCTCGATCTCATCCTTTAGATGTCTATAATCATCGGTACTGTGGCCGACATCGTTATGAAAATGGCAAAACTTGGAAGTGTCTCTCTTCCCCTTGTGGTGCTTTAATGGCTCCGGCCTCTTCCAGGGGACTCGAGTAGAGTTGGCTAGGAAGATATTCTCCCTAGACTGGGTGAGCTCGGTATAAGTCGCGAAGACAGCCTTAAACTTGTCTATGGACTTATTCTTCTTCTGACCGTGTTGGCTGCCTTCACCATTCCCCTTTCTTTTGCCTCCACCAGGTTGGTTATTCTGTGTGACGTTCTGGGTCGCTGCCATGACCTCCGTCCCCACTCCACCGGTCTGTTCGGGGGCCTGGCTGGTCCCCGCAGCTGAAGCTTCGGCCTCTTCCAAGTTAATCCATTCTTGGGCCCTGTTAAGGAATTCGTTAACCGAGCTGACTCCCTTCCTTTGTATATCCTTCCAGAGATCTCCTCCGATGAGGATTCCAGTTCTCATGGCCATGAGCTTGGAGCTATCATTCGCATCTCTAGCTCGAGCAGCAACGTTTGCAATCCTGCTCAGGTAGGCCTTCAGAGTCTCACTGGGCTGCTGCCTCACGTTAGCCAGGGAGTCGGCCTGAACACGGGCGGCCTGGGAGGTTCGGAATGCCCTTTTGAAATCTGCCGAGAAAGTCTTCCAAGAGTTGATTGACTGCTTTTTACCTTGTTTGAACCACTGCCTGGAAGTTCCAATCCGTGTGGAAGGGAAGATTAAACATCTCAGCTTGGGGCCGATGTTGTGAGCCATCATCAAGGTGTTGAACATTCCTAGATGATTCGACGGGTCTCCGTCTCCATTGAACTTTGACAGGTGCGGCATACGGAAGCCAGGCGGGTACGCCGTTGCTGCTATACTGAGGGCGAAGAGTTCCATCTCGTCCCCTGAATCGTACTCATCTTTTTCTTTCTCCGTCAGGAGCTTCCTCATCAGCTCCTCCATCTGAGTTAGGCGTTCGAGGGTTTGGTCCTGGTGTCCTTGGTTATTTCGGGGCAGTTCAACAGCTCTGGATCCATTGTACATATTTGGTGGGTTATTGCCCCTCCTATCTTGAGATAGGTTATTTGGGGCATTCCCTCCGTTACGTACTTCGAATAGGCCCCCCCCCCCCCCGAGCGAGCGTGGCTATCTCCTCCCACCTTCTCGCCTCTACGGGAGTTGAGGCGATCTCGAAGGTCGCCTCCTTGGGTGACTCGAGGACTTTGCACCGAACTCAAACGCTGGCGCAGGTCTCCCCCAGAGAGACCACTCTGGCGACTGCCGGTCCAGCGGCTCCTACTAGAAAGGCTTGGAGTCCGCCTTTGGTGGTGAGGACCTGGGCTTTCCCCTGGCGCCCTGCTACGCCGGGAAGGTCCAGCTGATGGAAGGTCTCTCCTACTACTTCCGTAGGCAGGAATATCTCGAACGAGTCGAGGAGGAGACGGATATCTGATCGGAGACGGAGGATGCCTGACTGGAGAGGCGATCCTGGTTCCGTCAGGTCGGATTAGATTTGGTGGGGGCCTTTCGGCCTTGCCAACCCACTGGTCTCATGCCTGGCGATCTGGATGAGGCGCAGGATGATTGTTGGGGACGGGCTGATGCTATGAGCCCTCCTCGAATCTCCTTCGGAAATTTCCTCGAGCTCTCCTGGGCGCGCTCGAGGATGGTTGGGAACTAGGAGTCGACGTTCTGACCGAACGGCTGTATTGCTGTTGTTCGGCCATCGGCACTCCTCTGAAGTCTGCCTCTCGATGGTGTGATGAAGGAGTGGAGTTGGACGTCAGAAGTCTGTCTAAATGGCTACGCCTGGACCGATTACCCCAGCGAGACTTAGAAGCCTCGCCTTGCCTCTCTCCGACGTTAAAGTCGGTTGTGAGAGGGGGTAGTCGGGCCAGCACATCCTTGATCTGCTGACTAGCTATTGCTAGCTGGCTCCTCAGCTGAGCATTCTCCATTTCCACCGCAGTGTAATAACATGGGTTCGGGTTAGGCGGCCGAGGTGCCGAACTTCCAATGTCGTCTTGGCCCGCCGGCTGTTTTCCTGGCCGTTGCTGAACTTCAGGAACTTGTTCACCGGGGGTGGTAGTATGATGAGCCTCCTGCCCATCATGTTGCTCTGCCTCATTACCGTGCCTGGATCGAGTTGTCACCATAGTCGGATGTTTGCGACAGCACTGAATCGAACTTGCTCTCAATGAAAGCACCAAACTGTTGACGCGGTTCTTCGCCAACAGGTAATTAAGAGAAAAAGAGAAAGGGATTAGTGCTAATAATGAACCGAAACAGATATATGATCTTAGGAAATGGAAAGGTGACTCAAGACACGATTTTTAAGTGGTTCAAAGGTTAAAATCCTTATACTCCACTAGTCAATATTATTGCTCTATTCTGGGTATATGATTACAGGATATTTCTTACAAGAGATAATCCAACCTTAATCAACTTCCAGGGTCTCCATATTTATAGGAGAAGTCATCTGGGAGTTGGTAAGAAGGTCATCTCGTGACCTTCTTACCTATCATATCAACTCTGTGAAATTCATGATTAATTCCTAAACCTGACACATAAGTGTGGTCAAATCAATAGGTAAGAAGATAATGGGCCGCATGGCCCAACCCAGTCGTGGGTGTCTGAATATGCACGTTCCTGCTGCGTGTCCGAGAAGTCAGGGGCATATCAGACACGTGATGTCTGATATATGCACGTTTACCTTGCATGTGTTGACTTTACAAAGGGTCATAGCCTTGAGATCCAGCTCGTACCACGAGTTGGATATTTAACTCGACCTTTGGCCTTCAGAGTCCGGACTCAGGTCTTAGGCAATCTTGGCGAACCCTTGGGTTACCTCGAGCTAAGGAGGTATGACCTTATGACGGAAGCTCGGGTCTTGAGGATGTCCACGAGATCTATCATGATTAGGTCGCAGCTCAGCCCGCTAATCAGCCCATGGGAAAATCAGGGCGTACAGCATTAAAATAACTTTAATTCCTAGAGTTATTAGAAGAGCATGGAAGGGTAAGTTTGACAAAGCGTACACGGGTTTTCTCGACACACTTGGTGGGCTCCTCGGTTAGTAATGGGACTTCTTCTAATTAAACTTTGTCACACATTTTAAAGGATCTGCCTCAATGAGTTTTGCAGCAGTGCAATGGAAGCCTTGGTGGAGCTACAATAATGGTATCGACTTTCCATCTTATTTTGGATGCCATTACCTTATTTTAGTTTTTGTGGAAATTTCCTCATTTTAGTTTTGTTTTTATTGTTATTGTTTTTTATTTTTTATATCCTTTTAGGAATTATATTTTGTATGAGATCTATTAGAAAGTACCTTGAATGTCTTTTTTTATCTGCTATGTTAGATGGTGGTTTTCGTTATCGACCATTGCTTTTATGTATATGTCATATTATGTCGGTTGTATTAACTTTAGTTGTCTTTATTGTTTTCCATTTCAATTATTGATTTGATTTATTGGTTGCAGATTTATTAAATTTAATCTGTATTTATCAATCAAATTTTATCTAAAAAAAAGTCAAATGCTATAATATCATTTGAAAAACTGTTAATTCCATGAATTTTTATTGTTACAAGTTTTATGTGAGGAATGTACATATTGCTTTTTAATAACTTGTTTTATTTTATAAAAAATTATATATATAGTATGGTAACTCTATTTATGTTTGGTATCCTCCCTTCATTTATTTAAATTCACTTTTTTCTCTTTTTTTTAATATAAAACATAAGAAAGGTAAAGAGAAGGGGCAATAGAATGAAGGTTTATCTGGTCAAATATATATATATTTTATTTATGAATTAGTAATGCATACTGTTGCCTGTGATTTCATCATTGGACACGTGGCGGTTGTTCAAGAAGTAATTAAGCCTCTCGAGGGCTAATGAAGTCCTGTGGGCCTCGCCCAGAGCACCTCCGGATGCGGTTTGCTCCATCTAACGAGAATGTCTTTAACTTAGGCCATGTCCCGAAGACCTAAGTCGGGGTCCTCCTATTTTATGGGTCGGTTAGTCCTCCTGGCCTAAGGAGTTTTTCCTCGAGACAAGGAGGTAGTGCTAGATGTTGATCCCAGCGACTTTGGACCATAAGCGGCCACCTGAAAGTTTTTTGTGCCTCGAGTTGTGGTGTCGAAGTCATACACTCGACAATTTCTATGGGCCAAGGGGTCGTCTGACATGAGAGGTGTGCAGTTGCATTCTGACCATGTCAGGGGCATGTTCCCCATCAAATATTGGGTTGCAACCTAGGAATTAGGTCACGTGCGATCTTCATGGGCCCACCACCACCTTTATCATAAATATGTATTTTAATTAGACATTTAATCCCAGTTTTGTGGGAATATTCTTGTATAAACTCCTCATTAAGAGAGTTAATTGCTCTCAACCTCTAGAAATAGAGCTAGGGAACCACTGTAAAAGGGTTCACAATTTTTGTTTTCAGAGCATTGCGTAAACAATGCATGACTCCATTGAAGCATGCCCAGCCAAGTTGTGCAAAACCTAATACTAAAAGCTTCGTGGAATAGGGTTGTTTTATAACCTGAACCACGTAAATATCTTGGGTTATCTATTACATTTCTTCAAAGTTCTATTTATTAAGTTGATAGCGAAAAATATAGTCAACATTTTGGTGCTTTCATTGAGAACTGTGAAGAAATCTTCGAAGATTCGGTCATGGTGACACCAGAAGAAATGCTTCAAACAATGTCGCTCCTCCCATCGAAGCTGAGGGAGGGGACCCTAGCCGACAAGCTCCGCTAGAGTTTCCGGAGGTGGCCCAGGAGCATTGCGACAAAAACGCCGAATATGACGATGAAGACGACAAGTTTTATGAGGATGATTATCCTCAGCCCATGGATGTGGAGGAACCGCCGGAGGTGGTGGCTCTCAGAGACCAAGTCTCCACCCAACAGTAGAAAATCGATGCCCAAGAAGGCAATATCGTCGCCCTACAAGAGATGGTTAAAACCATGAGGGCTACTCCGGTAGCCCAAGGGTTGCAAACGGACCCCCATGGCAAGATACCACTTAGGCAAGTAGCTGGTGTGCCACCTGTGCACCATGCTGGAACGTCGCCTGATGGGCCAGTGGATGTGATCCCGAGTGTGGCATGCTACTCCTTCCGCAGACACACATGGGGCCATTTTGTAACTGAGTATGTCTTGGTGCTTGATTATTATTCAAGTCTTGAACTGAACAACCTCATGGGGGTAGGGTAGTGGCAATATTGTAATTATGCATATGTCTCCCAAGAAGAAATCATATATGTTCTAGGGAAGACCTTGTATCCCTAGAATGCTTCTTAGGGGGGGGGGGGAGGGATGACCTAGTGACTTAAGGAAGCACTATGGCCACCAGCAGATAGGGGCTCGACTGTGTACTCCCTTGCCCTATAAAGGCCATATATTAATAAAACGATGTTTATCCATACTTTCCCATGTATGCTTCCTTATTGTGTATGTGTTACTTGAATGTTGCCTTCGTGTGGCCACCTCATATCAATTGCCATGTTGTATGCTTTTGTGTGGTGTGGACGTTCTATGGAATAACTTGCTTTATGCTTGCTCATACTTCCTTATTGCCCGTTGCATGTACAAGATGTATTTGTGGCTAACCAATGAGTTTGTTTGCATGCAAGCATGAGTTGTAGGATGACTTGCTAGCTTGGAGTACCTGTAAGTGTCGCATGTTCTGTCTACTTGGAGATCCCAAATAGCTGACCTATGACAGTTGGTATCAGAGCTATGTTAGAGAAATCTTGGTGGAACACACAAATGGTGAGCAATACTCAGAGGATTGAAGTGCTTGAGAAACACATGGGGAAAATAGATGGTCTAGAAGAGAGGGTCAGGGATCTATCCTTTACTAGTTGTAATTCTTGATTTTCTAACATAAGAAATCGTCTAACCGTGCAAGAGAAGGAGAATGGCATTCTGCTAGCCTGAATAATTGTGTTGGAGCAAAGAAATACTCAGTGGGATGAGTGTATTGCGATAGTGGAGCGCATGTTGAAGGACCAAAAGACTCCATAAATGACATCATGGAGGACTGTAGGGAATCAGTTGGTTCCCTCAGAGATGAGATGACTGAGTTATCTGCAAAGGTGAACCTAACCATGCTTGCGGTTGGGAATGCACCAACAACGAGTCCCATATGTATGGAGTATGGTCGAGTGAAAGTGCCTGAGTCGAGGCCCTATAATGGGGCTAGTGACGCGAATGACTTGGAAAATGGACACTACTTTAGAGTCGTTCAGGCCAAATCCGAAGAAGGGAAGGTTTCCATGGCTACCATGTACATTTCTGGGGATGCCAAGGTGTGGTGAAGGACAAAGTATAATGACATCGAGAATGGTAGATGCACAATCACATCATGAGGAGATTTTAAGATGCAGCTTCTGCCAGAAAATGTTTCATACATGGCTTGATGCCAATTTAGAGAGCTTAAGCAAGTCGGGATAGTCCGAGAATACATAAAGAAGTTTTCAGGACTGATGCTCGATATTAAAGACATGTCTGAAGTAGACAGGCTCTTTTGTTTCCCCAAAGGACTGAAGTCATGGGTAAAGCAAGAACTTTAGAGGCATCATGTGACTGACCTAGCCACCGCTCAAGCTGTTGTCGAACACTTGACAAATTATACACTGGAGAGTAGCCTATCGAAGAAGACTACCCCTTGAACAAGCTCAAGTAGTGCTGGGAGTAAGAAGTTTGGGAATTCGTGGTAGAGTAAGAGTGGGGGAGAGAAGAGGGCAGCAGAGTCCAATTCATCCAATGGGATAGACACCCCCGCAGTGAAGAAGCCACTAGCTTGTTGGCTTTGTAAGGGACCACATAAACCGTTTGTTTTCCCTTATAGGGGCAAGTTGAATGCCCTCATTGGCCAAGAGGAGCAACGTGAAGGAGATGAGGAGGATGAAGAGTATGCGCACATGGGCGTTGACCGCCTGATGAATGCTCTTGAGAAGCATGGCGAAAAAGGGAAGATGCCCCTTGGGAAGGGATTGATGTTCATGGACGCCTCCATCAATGACAACCCAGCTAATAGCATGATGATCGATACTAGCACCACACATAATTTCACCTCTGAGCTCGAAGCCAAACAATTGGGACTAAATCTGGAGAAAGATGTGGGCCGCATGAAGGCGGTCAACTCAAAGTCCTTGGCCACAATAAAAGGGGCTAAGGGCATGAAAGTTAAGATCGACACCTGGGAAGGATAGACTGACTTAGTGGTGGTCCATATGGATGACTTTGATGTAGTTTTTGGAATGGAATTCCTAACTAAGAAAGGAGCCATTCCAATTCTTTCTACTAGGAGCATGCTCATAATGGGGGAGACACCATCGATGGTGCCTGCAAATGTGACACCATCCCCTAGTGTGAAGCTTCTATTATCCTTACAATTTAAGTAGGGTGTGAAGAAACAGGGGCCCACTTATGTAGTGGTACCCGTCGTGTTCGAAGAAATTGTGGAGGAGTTTTGAAATTAAAAGAGTCTTGAAGACGTATGGGGACATGATGCCAGATAAACTCCCCAAAGCCTTGCCACCCAGAAGGGGGATTGATCACCAGACAGATCTGGTGCCGAGAGCGAAACCTCCAACTAAAGCATCTTGCAGAATGGCACCACTCGAGCTAGAAGAGTTGATAAATCAACTGAAAGAGTTATTGGATGCGAGATTCATCAGACCGTCAAAGGAGCTGATTGGTGCTCTTGTGCTATTCTAGAAGAAACACGGTGGGAGCTTAAGACTGTGCATTAATTATAGGGCTCTCAACAAGGTGACAATTCAAAACACCTATCCCATCCCTTTGATCACTAATTGGTTCAACCAACTAAGTGGAGCGAAGTATTCACGAAGTAAGACTTGAGATCGGGCCATTATCAGGTGAAGATCACAATTGGGGATGAGCCAAAGACAACATGCGCTACTCGATGTGGAGCATTCGGGTTTTGACTTATGATGTTTGGGTTGACGAATGCACCAGCAACTTTTTGCACACTAATGAACCAAGTATTCCCTGAGTATCTAGAAAAGTTCGTGGTAGTGTACTTGGATGATATCATGGTTTATAGCGCCACGATAGAGGAGCATTGAGAACACTTGGCTCAAGTGTTTCAGAAGTTGAGAGAGAACCATCTATATGTGAAGTGCAATAAACGCTCATTTGCACAAGAGAGCATCAGGTTCCTAGGCCACATGGTGGAGCATGGATGAATTTGTATGGACCTAGAGAAGGTGAGGGCAATACAAGAGTGGAAAGCCCGCCACAAATGTGAAGGAACTACGCTCTTTCCTTGGCCTAGCCAAGTACTATAGACTACTTGTAGATGACTACTCAAGAAGGACAACACCTTTGATCGAGCTATTGAAGAAGGGTGTGACTTGGGGGTGGACTGATAAGTGTACTGAAGCATTCAGTAGTTTGAAAGAAGCCATGATGAAGGATCTTGTACTTGCCCTGCCAGATGTTAGAAAGACCTTGGAAGTGCAGACAGATGTGCCAGACTATGCTTTGGGAGAGGTGCTTGTATAAGAGGATCACCAGGTAGCATACGAGAGCCACAAGCTTCCGAAGCTAAGATGTGATATATAGCTTAGGAGAAGGAAGTCCTCGCAGTTATCCATTGCTTGCAGGTGTGGAAACATTATTTTCTGGGGTCAAAGTTTGGGGTGAAGACGAACAATGTAGCGATTATATATTTCCTTAGCCACCCAAAACTGACCCCTAAGCATGCACGATGGCAGGAGTTCGTGGTGGAATTCGACTTCTGTTTTGAGCACAAGGAAGGACGTCTAAACCAGGAAGCTTATGCCTTGAGTTACAAAACTTAATTGGCAACTCTAAAGATCTTGGCTAGTTTTTCGGCTAGTGTGGTGAATGCTCCATTCAAGGAGTGCATCAAAAAAAACATGGAGAAGGACCCGGTTGTTAGAACCATCATGAAGTTCATGAAGAAGGCAAGACTCAAAAGTTTTGGGTGGAGAATGATCTTCTGTGGGCCAAAGGGGGCCACTTTTATGTTTCGAAACATGGAGATTTGTGGAAGGCATTGCTGAGTGAATATCATGACACTTTGTGGGCGGGTCATCTAGAGTGGTAGAGGACACATGCCTTTTTGAAGTAGGGATACTACTGGCCATACATGCGAGATGATGTAGTGGACTACACCAAGACTTGTCTCATCTTCCAGCAAGATAAGGTTAAGAGGAACAAGACACCAAGGTTGTTGGAGTCGTTTCTAGTCCCAAGCCGACCATGGGAGGATGTGTCGCTTTAATTTATAACCAGCCTACTGAAGACAGGGGATTTAAGTGCGATCTTAGTGGTCATGGATAGATTCTCGGGGTATGCAACATTCATCCTAGTGTCGAAGTACTGTTCGATAGAAGAGACAACATGACAATTTTTCAAGCACATTGTCAAATATTTTGGAGTGCCCCAAAACATTGTGAGTGACCGAGATGGGAGATTCACATGGACCTTTTGGTCTGAACTATTAAACCTCTTGGGGTCACAAGTTAACATATCCTCGAGCTACCATCCATAGACAGATAGATAGACATAAAGATTCAATTGGATGTTGGAGGAATACTTGTGCAACTTTGTCAATGCCTACTAGATGAATTGGCTGCAACTACTCGATGTAGCTATATTGTGCTTCAGCTCTCAAAAGTGTTCTCATCAATTAAGAGCCTTTTTGAAGTTGCTAATGGACAGTAGCCACTATCCCCCCACACAGTGGACAAATACTGCGATCAGAATCTGGGAGCCTTTCACTTCACAAAGACTAGAAGAAGACTACAAAGATTTCTTGAGCTTATTTAGAGAAAGCATAAAAAAGAATGAAGAAGTGGGAAAATCATAAACGTAGACCACTGGAGTTCAAAGCAGGTGACTGAGTGTTAATCAAGTTGAGGCTCGAATAGTTGAGATTCAGAGGGGACAAAGACATCAAACTCATTTGCAAGTATGAGGGTGCAGTTCCAATCATCTTAAAAGTTTGTCTAACCTCTTACAAAGTCGACCTACCAGTGTGGATGAAGATACACCCAATCCTTCACGTCAACAACTGGATTCTACATTATGAGGATCCAGCCAATCCAGCGCATAACCAGTCAACTACAGGAGGAGTCATCATCCAGCCAAGGAGTAAGCATCAACCAAAAGAAATCCTGGCGAAGAGAACGATGACCACAGACTGTAAAAAGCACAAAGAATATCGGTAAAATGGAAGAGGCTCGTAGATGATGAGATATGTTGGGAGAGGGCGGAAGACTTGAAGAAGATCACACAAAAGATTGGAGATCTACATGATACTTTGTTGAGGATTCCAAAGAATTAAGTTGGGGAGAGTGTGGCGTGCTTGATCATTAGTTAAGTCTTGCACCAAGAAACCTCATGTGGTAGGGTAGTTGAAATATTGTAATTATGCATGTCTCAAGGGCAGAAATCATATATGCTCCTGGGAAGACCTTGTATCCCTAGAACGCTCCTTAGGGGGGGGGGGTGATCTGGTGAGTTAGGGAAGCACCATGGCCACCAACAAATAGGGGCTCAAGTTGTGTACTTCCTTGCCCTATCAAGGCCATATATGAATAAAATGGTGTTTGTCCATACTTTCCCGTGTATGCTACCTTATTGTCCATGTGTTACTTGATTGTTTCCTTCATTGGGCCATCACGTGCCACTTTCCTTGTTGTATACTTTTATGTGGATTGGACATTCTATGAAATGACTTGCTTTGTGCTTCCTCATACTTTGTTATTTCTCGTTGCATGTACGAGATGTGTTTGTGGCTAACGAAGGAGTTTGTTTACACGTAGGAGTGAGTTGTAGACTGACTTGCTAGATTGGAGTGCCTACAAGTATCGCACGTTCTGTCTACTTGGATTACCCCATTTGCACCACAGGATTGTGATAAAGGCAAAGTTGTTGAAGATTCTGAGCAAGGGCGAAAGAGAACTCGTCGAGCTTCTAAACCCATTCATGCGCCTAGACGAGCCAATGATAGCTGAGGGCGAAGAGCCCGAGGTCACCACCAGCCACTAGCTTCTGCGAAGACCAGGCGCGCTGTGACAGATCACGTTAGGCCTGGAGGTGGGTTCTCGTCGGCACCTCGCCAGCCTCATGGAAACCTTAGCCAAGGGGGCAGCAATAGAAATGTCTCCAACAACCGAGGACAAAGAATCAGTGTCTCGTTCAATAACAGATACGATGACTCCAAGGGGGAAATAGAAGTAGGATACCCCAAAGACGGTGGTCACCACCAAGCATAACCTGACATGCGAGATGACATGATGCCAGCAAGGGCAAGACAGCTCCCGAGGAAAATCCTGGGAGAAAACAACAACGAGACCTTTGAGATGACCTTAATGATCAGAGGAGAGAACATTCGACATAGAGTGCCAATAAAAATCATGATGTTCTCTACGTAGAATTAGAGAGTTTAAAAAGGATAATGCTGAAGATGGCCCAGTGGCAAGGTCATGACTCAGACTCGGAGGATGAAGATGGGAAGCCTTGTACTCCCCACTTTGTGGAAGCCCCACTCCCTCAGACTAATGTGTGTCCGATAATGGAAAGTGCCACGTCTTCCCATTGACCTTGACAAGATCAGCAGATAAATCGTTCAAGAAGCACAAACCAAGATCCATTCACTCCTACCACCAACTCTCCTCCTCCTTTAGAAGAAAGTTCATAGCTGCGTGGAAGATGAATTTTGAGGTCAATGCTTTGGCCAACATAAAGCAGGGACCGCTTGAGACCCTTAAAGCCTACATCAAACACTTTAAGGAAGAAGCATCTAGGACCAAGAGGGTCGATGTTGGCCAACAGTTGATGGCCCTACAGGTTGGCATCCGAGCAAGTTCCCCACTATGGGATGACCTCCAGCAAAAAGGATGCCACATTCTCAATGACTTCATACATCGAGCCCAAGAGTACATCAACTGGGAGGATGCCCGAATTGGCGCATTCAGAGGACCAGTCCCTTTCCCCACTTTGTTGTTCCCAAATGTTGTGGCTCTGGGACCCCAGTACTCGCCATACACTCCAGCCCAAACGAGTGTTATAAGTGTTCCACAGTTCAACCTGATGGTTTCAACACCATGCCAAATGCTGCTTTTAGTGCGGCCCGATATGATATGGAGCAGATCCCACTGAATACAATGCTTTCCAACCCACATTTAGTGTTGGAACTGTGGCTCCGACCCAATCTTCCACACCCAGCGAGACCCCCAGCGGGAGAAAATGTGGTGGAAAAGGCAAGGGCAAGAATCCCAAGAGAACTGGAGCAACTTCTGATGAGAATTACGCTCCACAATACTCCGAGTGCACAGATCTAGTGGATACTCGGGAGAATATTTTCTTGGCCACTGAGTACTAGATCAATTACCGCAAACAGTAACCTATGCTGAGGGATCTGGAGAAAAGAGATTCCACTAAGTTTTGTCGGTTCCACAATGATGTAGGGCACCACACCAATGAGTGTAGGCAACTTACAGATGAAAGTGAAAGTCTCATCAAACTGGGGCACCTCCACGAATATGCTAGGGCCAGTGCATGCCCAGCCAGGACTCCAACCGTAGTAATATCTCCTCAGTTGGTGGTTCTGCAATCCCTAGTCCAAGTACCCGCAGCAGCAGATAGCCAATGGACCTCCCCCGGTGAAGGGAGGGTAGGGCCTATCTCCGGACGACCCCACCTAGGGGGCACATCGAGGGGCTCGCAGAATCGTTAGGCATGAGCCCTAAACCACGACAACGAAGTGCTGGAACTAGCCCAAATGGCAGTACAAATGCCCTGAATTACGAATCAAGTCTTCAAATTCTTTCAGGACAACACTCAGAGGGTGCATTTTCCCCCACCACAATCCTTTGGTGGTCGAGAGCTACTTCTCCAAGAGGAGGGTGACCCATATCCTGGTGGACAACGAGAGTTCTATGAACATCCTGTTCAAGTCAGCCTTCAAGAAGTGCCACATTAGTCCTTGAACTTAGATCAGGGAAAGGTCTCATTCCAATGGGGTAGGTCAAGCTTTCAGTGACATTTGAAGAAGTGCCACGCCAGTCCTTGAAGTACTGCATGTTTGTGGTTGTAGACTGCTCCTTCACTTATAACTCTATTATGAGACGTCCAGCCTTGGTGGAGTTCGGAGCCGTCACCTCAATACGCCACTTCTGCATGAAGTTCCCCATCGAGGCGGGAATAGGCATAGTTCGTGGAGACCAAAAGGAGGCCAACCATTGCTACAATGTATCCCTCAAGCATCCAGTGATGTTGATTGAGGCAGCAGCAACTCCCAAGCAGCCATTTCTCGAGGAGATGGAGGTCCATATTATTTAAGACCAAAGGGAGTCCAATGAGTTAGACCCTAGAGTTAAGGAAGAAATGGCTATTGAGCCCATGGAGGAGGCCGAGGAGGTCACCTTCGATGCCTCTAGTCCTGACAAGAAAACAAAGTTTGGAAAAAATCTCAAGGCGGTAGTCTGAGAAGCCCTGGTGGGTTTCCAAAAGGAGAATCAGGATGTCTACGCATGGTCGCACTCTGCCATGACAATCATTGACACAAAAATCATATGCCACACCTTAAATATTGATCATAATGTTGCCATGATACAAGAGAAGCGGAGGACAATTGACCTGACTTGGACGGGGGCCTTAAAGGCAGAAGTCGACAAGCTTCTCACTAACAGTTTCATCTGAGAAGCCCAATACCCGAAATGGTTGTCAACCCGGTCTTAGTGCCTAAGCCAAATGGCACCTGGAGGACATTATAGACTTCTCCGACCTTAACAAGGCCTGCCCAAAGGATTGCTTTCTGTTGTCCAAGATCGATCAAATGGTCGATGTAACGACCCAAGATTTGATAATAAGGCTTAGGCCTTGATTAGTGTGCCTGGAGGGCAATATGTGAATTATTGTTTAATATGTGAATTTGTGTGAATATGTGATTAGTGATGCATGTTTAGGTGAATTAAATATGCATGTGGGCCCTGTCCGGTTATTAGGGGCATGATTGTAATTTTAGCCCGTTGAGGGTATAAACATAATAACTGTGATATACTTGTGATATATATGTGTTCCAGGATCTGAGATAGTCCTAGGGAGCGGTTAGCAAGAAAGTCACAACGGGGTCGAAAATCTGACTCGGGGCGAGTCGAGGGGTATTTCGGGTGTTAATCATTTTATGGGGTTATCGGGTTACGAAAATAAATATTTGGAGATATATTTGAGGTTAGAATGTCTAGGAGGGAATATCGGGGAAATTTACCATTTTTCCCTCGGGGACGTTTTTGGTACCCCGAGCCTTGAGGTAACCTTAGACGCTTAAGTTGAATAAAACAAAGTTAAGGAAACCCTCATAATATAGGGACCGACCAACCTATTTGGTCTTTCTCTCTAATCTTCTTCTTGGAAGCTTGGAGGCCTTGTGATATATTGGAGGAAATTAGTAAAAAAAAACTAAGGAATTGGAGCTGGGATTTTGGGGAGTTTGAGGCTTGGAGTTTGGAGCTTAGAAGATCAACTCAAAGACTCAACTAAGCAAGGGTAAGTTTCTAAATTGTTTGAATTATGCTTGAAATTCCTGCTGGTAAGTTAGAGTTTTGCATGTTGGGGGATGAAGATTCAACTTTGAGTTTGGTGAGGCTTTGAAGTAGAATTCTGGTTGAGTTTTACTGCTGAATCTACAGTAAGATCTCTATGATGATTAGTTAGGATTGTTGGCTTGCTTTTGGGGTTAATTAGATTGGTTTTTCGGGTGAAAATGGTGAGTTTTTCTAGGCTCGAGGGGTCGGGCCGCGGCACTGTTCTTGTTGAGCCGCGGCCCCTTAGAACTTGGGGCGCCTGGAATTGAAGACGCGTCGCGGTGCCCTTCAGGAAGGGCCGCGACGCATGTGTGCTATTTTAGGGCAGGGCCTCAGGTTGAGCTGGGGGCCGTGGCATGAGTCCCTAGGGCCGCAGCACTTAGTGCATTTTTGGTTTTTTAAGAGGTTCTAGGCTCGGGAATTCAATAGTTAAGGCTCAGGATGGATTTTATCACCCGGATTGATAGAATTCAATGTCCCGGAGATTAGAATTAAGACTCGAAGTTATTTAATTGATGTATATTGTTAATGCGTTGTGACTAGGATTTCAGCGAGGCTCGGATTAGGGGACTGTGCTCGAGAAATCGGTGCTTGGAAGGCTTGGGACACAGGTAAGAAAACTACTGTTTCCATAGAACTTGTGCTACGGGCTCGTCCTTATATGATTGAGTTGCAGGGCTCGAACCTATATGACTGTGTGCAAGGCGTGGCCCTTTGATTTGTTTTATATGTTTTTAAATGTCTATTTAGTTAATTAATGTGTGTATATAAATGATGGAACGGCGATGACCGGGAACGGCAAGGGGCCTCGAGCAGCATTTAGCACGCAGAGTACGAGTTGTCAGGGCGAGACCCCTAGGGATACTTGGGATATCCTTACGGTATAGACCACGAACCCAGGGCCTGGTAAAGCGCCTGGGATGGCATGGCTGTACGTGCATAGCCTGGTGATGGCTTGATTTTATGATATGTGTTTGATATGCGTATATTATCTGCTTGTGAGGGTTTTCTTGTTGGGCTTCGGCTCACGGGTGCTCTTTGGTGCAGGTAAAGGCAAGGGGAAAGACGATCTACCTTGAGTATGGTGAGCGTGATGGGCAGTGCGTACATGTCTGGTCTGCCTGGCTGTCACGGCCAGGAGTGTTTTTGGGAGATGACTGTACTAAACTTGAATTTTGTCGTCTAGTCGACTCTGGTTATATTTTGAGTTGTAAATATTTCTAAACAATGTTTTTGGGATCCCAAATGTTAAACGCTTTATAATTTTCAATGAAAGGTTTATTTTCTAATTTATGACACTGATTATGATTTATTTACACTTTTGTCCTAAAAGCTCGATTAGCGAGTTAATTGCACATTTTAAACTCACTTGGTAACGACTCTAAGAAGTAGGCCGTTACAACTTGGTATCAGAGCGAGCCAAGGTTTATGGTTTTTGGAGAATGACTGAACATGTACGCTCGTTGTCAGTGGCAAGCTGGACTCAAGGTTGGTTGGTAATAATTGAATTGTATGTCTGATTATGTGTTTAAATTTCATGTTTGCCTGCTTCTTCCATATAGAGCATGATGAATGATTTATATGGATTATTTCAGGGCATGGCACGTTGTGTGTGATATGTTATCTAGGTATTATGCGGATTGTTGCTCATGGTTAACTGACTTGACTAGGAGGTGGTTTTGGATGTTTCTATCATGCCTGATGAGCGGCATCTTTGATTGCAGGCATATTTGTTGAGATGCCTCGTCAATCATCCAGACTCCGCGGTAGTCGGACTGAGGATGCTAACTAGGGTCAGGTGCCTCCACCTGCCCCACAGAATTGGCAACAGATGTTTGCTGAAATTGAAGCAAGGCTACAACGAACAGAGGAAGAACTCCGCCAGTTGAGGTAACAGGCCCCTCCACAGGTTACTGGGTTGCCTATTCAACAGGTTATGGCGCCAGCGCCAGTCCAACCTATTGTGGAGAATAAATGGGAACCTTTGTATGAGAGGTTCAGGAAACAACATCCTCCCATCTTTGAGGGTGGACCGGACCCACTGTGGGCAGAGCAGTGGATGAATATGATCTCCTCTATTCTTGATTTCACGAGGGTTAACAGAAATGAGAGGGTAGCTTGTGCAAGCTACATGTTCAGAGAGGATGCCCGCATCTGGTTGGATGTAGTAGTCCAGAGGAGGAATGTGACAGTTATGACCTGGGAAGAGTTCAGGAACATTTTCAATGAGAAATATTATAGTGTTGCAGTTGGAGCTGCGAAGGTTGATGAGTTTATCAACCTGACTCAGAATCGATTGACCGTGACAGAGTATGCCTTTAAGTTTGATCGTTTGGCGAAGTTTGCGCCAGATCTAGTGCCGACAGATGCGGCAAGAAGAGATAGATCTGTACAGGGATTGAATATTATGATCTTCCGTAATGTGAAGATCACTTTGGACCTGGAGACTACTACCTATGCTCAGGTTGTGGACAGGCCCTTACAGCTGAGGGGGCCGAGGACCAGATTTGGAGAGAGAGCACTGTTAGGCACGATGCTAGGAGGATAGTACCTCCTTCTATTGGATTCTGTCGAGGTAGTGTCTCTAGTGAGTAGAAGAGGAAGGCCCCAGATACCTTGTTCCTCCTAGTTCTGATAGGAGGGCACGGGTTGGATTTAGTGGTCATCAGGGCAGAAGTGATAATTGGAGGAGTTTCCCAGTGTGTCCTCGGTGCAGACGATGACATCAGGGTGAGTGCAGGATTAGGGCCTGCTTTGTCTGTGGGGGTGCCAATCATCTGAAGAAAGACTACCCACAAGCGAGGAAGGAGGAGCCAAAGCAGGGCGACGGTCTCGCTCCTGCCAGGGTGTTCACTTTGACTCAGATGGAGGCAGAGACTAGCCCTTCAGTTGTGACAGGTCAGATCTCTAGTGCTTGTTCTTCTTATACCACATTTTTTGATTCGGGAGCTACATATTCGTTTGTGTCTACTAGAGTGATAGATCTACGGTGTAGACCTAGTGTTCTGTATGCTAGGGGTTTTCAGACTTTGTTGCCGACTGGGGTAGTCTCTAGAAGGTGGATTAGAGCTTTACCAATAGAGGTAGATGGTAAGGAACTGTTTGCTGATCTGATTGAGCTTGCGATGGATGACTTCGACGTGATCCTAGTAATGGATTGGTTGTTAAAGTATGGAACGACAATTGACTGCTAGCGCAGGATGGTGACTTTTGAACCAGAAGGGGAGGTGCCCTTTGTATTTGTGGGAACAGATAGTGGACCGCGGATACCTATGATTTCAGCATTGAAGGCTAGGGACCTGATGAGGGAGGGTGCATAGGATTCCTAGCGAGTATTGTGGATACCTCTAAGGATATGTCGGTTGGACCGAGGAGACCAGATTGGTATGCAAGTTTCCGGATTTATTTCCAGCAGATCTGCCAGGGCTACCACTGCAGCGGGAGATTGATTTTTTTATAGAGTTGGAACCAGGAGCGAAGCCAGTGTCTAGGATACCTTACAGAATGGCTCTGGCAGAGTTAAAGGAGTTGAAGATTCAGCTGCAAGAGTTACTGGATTTGGGGTTCATCAGATCGAGTTTCTCGCTATGGGGTGCTCCAGTGTTGTTTGTCAAGAAGAAGGATGGATCTCTTACGATGTGTATTGACTACAGGGAGCTGAACAAGTTGACCATCAAGAATAAGTATCCATTCCCTAGGATTGATGATTTGTTTGACCAGCTGCAGGGAAAGACAGTGTTTTCTAAGATAAATCTCCAATGGAGTTACCATCAGTTAAGAATCAAAGAGGAGGACATACAAAAGACCGCTTTCCGCATGAGGTATGGACACTATGAATTCCTGGTTATGTCCTTTGGATTAACCAATGCCCCAACAACTTTTATGGACATGATGAATAGGGTCTTTAAGGATTATTTGGATAAGTTTGTGATTGTGTTCATCGATGACATTCTGGTATACTCTCAGTCAGAGACGGAGCATGAGCAGCATCTACGTCTAGTTTTGCAGTGGCTGAGGGAGCATAGGTTATATGCTAAGTTTAGTAAGTACGAGTATTGGTTAATGCATGTTACATTTCTAGGCCATATTGTCAGTAAGGAGGGAATTCTGGTTGACCCAAATAAGATTGAGCAGTGAGAGATTGGCCTAGACCGAGCAATGTTTCTAAAGTGAGGAGTTTTCTGGGATTCGCATGGTATTATTGGCGGTTTGTTGAGGGGTTCTCCAGGATAGCTACACCATTGACAGAATTGACAAAGAAGAAGATGATGTATGTCTGGACAGATAGATGTGAGAATAGCTTCAAAGAGTTGAAGCGGCGACTGATCACCGCACCAGTGTTGAGTCTGCCGATGGACAATGAGAAGTTCGTGGTATATTGTGATGCTTCCAAAAAGCGTTTGGGATGTGTATTGATGCAAGATGGAAAGGTGATAGCCTACGCATCGAGACAGTTAAAAGAGTATGAGCAGAGATATCTTATTCCACACATGATCTAGAGTTAGCAGCAGTGGTGTTCACACTTAAGATTTGGTGACATTATCTGTATGGTGAGAAGTGTGAGATATACACTGACCATAAGAGTTTAAAGTAATTCTTTACTCAGAAGGATCTGAATATGCGCCAGAGATGGTGGTTGGAGTTGGTTAAGGATTACGATTGTGATATCTTATACCATCATGGGAAGGCTAATGTGGTTGCTGATGCATTGAGCCGGAAGGGCCCAGGACATTTGTTTAGTTCGAGGCAGATATCCGATAAGCTAGCAGAGGAGATGATTAGAGCGGGTATAGAGCTGGTGGTTGGTCGGTTAGCCAACATCACTCTTCAGTCTACGCTCCTTGAGAGGATCAAGGAGGCACAGGGGAATGATTCCCAGTTGAGGGGTTATAGAGAGAACATCTTAATCGGAGCGACTAAGGACTTTTCTATCTTGGAGATGGGGTTACTGAAGTATAAGGGTCGAATTTGTGTTCCAGTGGATACAGATATTCAGCGAGAGATCTTAGATGAACTGCATACCACTCCCTATTCCTTACATCCGGGTATGACGAAGATGTACCAGGATCTGAGAACTTTGTATGGGTGGTCAGGTATGAAGAAGGATGTGGTAGATTATGTTGCCAAGTGCTTAACCTGTCAGCAGGTCAAGGCTGAACATCAGAGGCCAGCAGGGTTCCTGCAGCCTCTAAGGATTCTGGAGTGGAAGTGGGAGGATATCGCCATGGACTTCGTGGTTGGGTTGCAGAAGACGGTGGGACAGCATGATTCCGTGTGGGTGATTGTGGATAGGTACACCAATTCTGCCCACTTTTTACCAGTCAAGATGACTTATACTATGGAGCAGTATGCTGAACTATATGTGAAGGAGATTGTTTGACTGCATGGGGCTCCGAGGTGAATAGTATCCAACAGGGACCCAACCTTCACTTCCAAGTTCTGGGAAAGCCTGTAGAAGGATATGGGCACACAGTTACGGTTTAGTACCGCTTATCATCCACAGACAGATGGTCAGACTGAGAGGACGATTCAGATATTAGAGGATATGCTACGAGCCTGTCTGCTAGATTTCAGGGGATCTTGGAGTAAGTATCTTCCTTTGATTGAGTTTTCGTACAACAACAGCTATCAGGCAACTATCAAAGTGGCTCCGTATGAGATGCTTTACGGGAGGAAATGCAGATCTCCTATCCATTGGGATGAGACTGGTGAGAGGAAGTACTTGGGTCCTGAGATGGTTTAGAGGACTGATGAGGTAGTTGAGAAGATTAGAGCTCGAATGCTTGCCTCCCAGAGTCGCTAGAAGAGTTATTCAGACCTGAAACGCAGGAGCGTAGAATTTCAGGTTGGTGACCATGTGTTCCTTAGGGTTTCACCTTTGAGGGGAATGAAACGGCTTGGTGTTCGGGGCAAGCTGAGCCCTAAGTTTGTTGGCCCCTTTGAGATTCTGGAACGGGTTGGAGAGGTAGCTTACAGATTGGCAATGCCTCCAGCTTTATCAGGGATTCATGATGTGTTTCACGTGTTCATGTTTCGAAGGTATGCGTCTGATTCGACGCATGTTCTGAGTTATGAGAAATTGGAGCTAGATCAGGATTTGTCATACGAGGAGAAACCAGTTCTGATTCTTCACTGGAAAGACAAAGTCTTGCGGAACAAGACCATCGCCTTGGTGAAGGTGCTGTGGAGGAACAACAAAGTCGAGGAGGCGACATGGGAATTGGAATCTGAGATGCAGGAGCGGTATCCTGAGTTGTTCAGGTAATTTTGAGGAAGAAATTTCTGTAAGGAGGGGATAGTTGTAATGACCCAAGATTCGATAATAAGGCTTAGGCCTTGATTAGTGTGCCTGGAGGGCAATATGTGAATTTGTGTGAATATGTGATTAGTGATGCATGTTTAGGTGAATTAAATATGCATGTGGGCCCTGTCCGGTTATTAGGGGCATGATTGTACTTTTAGCCCGTTGAGGGTATATACATAATAATTGTGATATACTTGTGATATATATGTGTTGCACGATCCGAGACAGTCCTAGGGAGCGGTTTGCAAGAAAGTCACAACGGGGTCGAAAATCTGACTCGGGGCGAGTCGAGGGGTATTTCGGGTGTTAATCATTTTATGGGGTTATCGGGTTACGAAAATAAATATTTGGAGATATATTTGAGGTTAGAATTTCTAGGAGGGAATATCGAGGAAATTTACCATTTTGCCCTCGGGGACGTTTTTGGTACCCCGAGCCTTGAGGTAACCTTAGACGCTTAAGTTGAATAAAAAAAAGTTAAGGAAACCCTCAGAATATAGGGACCGACCCACCCATTTGGTCTTTCTCTCTCATCTTCTTCTTGGAAGCTTGGAGGCCTTGTGATATCTTGGAGGAAATTAGTAAAAAAAAACTAAGGAATTGGAGCTGGGATTTTGGGGAGTTTGAGGCTTGGAGTTTGGAGCTTAGAAGATCAACTCAAAGACTCAACTAAGCAAGGGTAAGTTTCTAAATTGTTTGAATTATGCTTGAAATTCCTGCTGGTAAGTTAGAGTTTTGCATGTTGGGGGATGAAGATTCAACTTTGAGTTTAGTGAGGCTTTGAACTAGAATTCTGGTTGGGTTTTACTGTTGAATCTACAGTATGATCTCTGTGATGATTAGTTAGGATTGTTGGCTTGCTTTTGGGGTTAATTAGATAGGTTTTTGGGGGTGAAAATGGTGAGTTTTTCTGGGATCGAGGGTTTGGGCCGCGGTGCTGTTCTTGCTGAGTCGCGACCCCTTAGAACTTGGGGCGCTTGGAATTGAAGGTGCGGCGCGGCGCGTGTGGGCTATTTTAAGGCAGGGCCTCAGGTTGAGCTGGGGGCCGCAGCATAAGTCCCTAGGGCCACAGCACTTAGTGCATTTTTGCGTTTTTAAGAGGTTCTAGGATCGAGAATTCAATAGTTAAGGCTCGATATGGCTTTTATCACCTAGATTGATAGAATTCAATGCCCCGAAGATTAGAATTAAGACTCGAAGATATTTAATGGATGTATATTGTTAATGTGTTTGTGACTAGGATTTTTGCGAGGCTCGAATTATGGGACTATGCTCGAGACATCGGTGCTTGGAAGGCTCGGGACACAGGTAAGAAAACTACTGTTTCCATAGAGCTTGTGTTGTAGGGGTCGGCCCTATATGATTGAGTTGAAGAGCTCGACCCTATATGACTGTGTCCAGGGCGTGGCCCCTTTATTTGTTTTATATGTGTTTAAATGTCTGTTCAGTTAATTAATGTGTGTTTATAAATGATGGAACAATGATGGCCGAGAACGGCGAAGGCCAGGAATGGCGAAGGCCGAGAACGGCAAGGTGCCAGGAGCAGCGTTTAGCACGCGGAGTGCGAGTTACCAGGGTGAGACCCCTAGGGTTACCTGGATATCCTTACGGTATAGACCATGAACCCAGGGCCTAGTAAAGCGCCTGGGACAGCATGGCCGTACGTGTATAGCCTGGTGATGGCTTGATTTTATGTTATGTGTTTGATATGAGTATATTATCTGCTTGTGAGGGTTTTCTTGTTCGACTTCGGCTCATGGGTGCTCTATGGTGAAGGTAAAGGCAAGGGGAAAGCCGATCAACCTTAAGTATGGTGAGCGTGACGGGCGGTGCGTACATGTCTGGTCTGCCTGGCTGTCACGACCAGGAGCGTTTTTGGGAGATGACTATACTAAACTTGAATTTTGTCGTCTAATCGACTCTGGTTATATTTTGAGTTGTAAATATTTCTAAACAATGTGTTTTGGGATCCAAAATGTTAAACGCTTTATAATTTTCAATGAAAGGTTTATTTTCTAATTTATGACTATGATTATGATTTAATTACACTTTTGTCCTAAAAGCTCGATTAGCGAGTTAATTGCCCATTTTAAACTCACTTGGTAACGACTCTAAGGCAGTAGGGCGTTACAGTCGACGCCACCTCTAGGTTTGAAATCTTGTCCTTTATAGATGCGTTCTCAGGGTACAACCAAATTTTGATGCATGTCGCTGACCATCGCTGACCAAGAGCACACCATTATACGAATAGACAAAGGTGGATACTGCTACAAAGTGATGCCTTTTTGTCTGAAGAATGCTGGTGCCACATATTAAAGACTAGTGAATCAGATATTCAAAAACTAGCTCGGTAGGTGTACTCCCTGATTTTCCCACGGGCTGATTAGCGAGCTGAGCTGCGGCCTAATCATGATTATCTCGTGGACATCCCCAAAACCGGAGCTTCCATCATAAGATCATACCTCCTTAGCTCGAGGTAACCTGAGGGTTCGCCTCTGGTAACTTAAGGACAGAGTCTGGGCTCTGAAGGCCGAAGGTCAAGTTAAGTATCCAACTCGTAGTACGAGCTAGAGTTGGAGGCTATGACCCTTTATAAAGTCAGCCACGCAAGGTAAACGTGCATGTATCAGACATCACGTGTTTGATATATCCCTGACTTCTCGGACACGCAGCAGGAATGTGCGTATTCAGACACCCACGACTGGGTTGGGCCGTGTGGCCCATTATCTCCTTACCTAGTGATTTGATCACACTTATGTGTCCGGTTTAGGAATTAATCATGAATGTCACAGAGTTGACATGATAGGTAAGAAGGTCACGGGATGACCTTCTTACCAACTCCCAGGTGCCTTCTCCTATAAATATGGAGACCTTGGGAGTTAATAGACGTTGGATTCTCCATTGTAAGAAATACCCTGTAATCAAATATCCAGTATATAGCAATAATACTGACTAGTGGAGTAGAAGGATTTTAACCACTCAAAAAACGCATTATTGTGTCACCAACTCATTTCTAAGATCATATATCTGTTTCGGTTCAACATAAGCACTAATCCCTTTCTCTTCTTTTCTTAATTTCCTGTTGGTGAAGAACTGCGTCAAAAGTTTGGTGCTTTCATTGAGAGCAAGTTCGATTAGTGCTGTCGCAAACATCCAACTATGGTGACTACTCGATCCAGGCACGGTAACGAGACGGAACAACATGATGGGCAGGAAGCTCATCATACTGCCACCCCTGGTGAACAAGTTCCTGAAGCCTAGCAACGGCCAGGAAAGCAGCCGGCGGGCCAAGATGACACCGGAAGTTCGGCACCCCGGCCACCTAATCCAAACCCGTGTTATTGAACTACGGTGGAGATGGAGAATGCTCAGTTGAGGAGCCAGCTAGCAATAGCTAGCCAACAGATCAAGGATGTGCTGGCCCGAATACCCCCTCTCACAACCGATGCTAACGTCAGAGAGAGGCAAGGCGAGGCTCCTAAGTCTCGCCGAGGTAACCGGTCCAGGCATAGCCGCTCGGACAGACTTCCGACAGCCAACTCTACCCCTTCATCACACCATCGAGAGGCAAACTTCGAAGAAGTGCCCGGAGCCAGACAACAACAATACAGCCGTTCAGTGAGAATGTCGACTCCTTGCTCCCAACCATCCTCGAGAGCGCCCAGGGGAGCTCGAGAAAATTCCCGAAGGAGATCCGGGGAGGGCTCGCAGCATCAGCCCGTCCCCAACAACCGTCCTGCGCCTTGTCCAGATTGCCTGGCGCGGGACCAGCAGGTTGGCAGGGCCAAAAGGCCCCCACCGAACTTGATCCGTCCAGACGGAACCAGGATCGCATCTCTAGTTAGGCATCCTCCGTCTCCGATCAGATATCGATCTCCTCCTCGGCCCGTCCGAGATATCACGGTCTATGGAAGTAGTAGGCGAAACCCGCCATCCGCCGGACCATCCCGACGTAGCAGGGCGCCAAGGGAAAGCCCAGGTCCTCAGCACCAAAGGTGATCTCCAAGCCTCTCTAGCAGGAGCTACTGGACCGGCAGTCGCCGGAGTGACCTTTCTGGCGGAGACCTGCATCAGCGCCTAAGTTCGGCACAAAGCCCACAAGCCACTCGGGGAGGCGATTTGCGGGATCGCCTTAACTCTCACAGAGGGGAGCCAACAGGAGGAGACAGCCATGCTCGCTTAGGGGGGGCCCTGTCCGAAGTACGTAACCGTGGGAATGCCCCAAATAACCTATCTCAAGATAGGATGGGCAATAACCCACCAAATATGTACAATGGATCCGGAGCTGTTGAACAGCCTCGAAATAACCAAGGACATCAGGACCAAACCCTCGAGCGCCTGGCCCAGATGGAGGAGCTGATGAGGAAGCTCCTGTCAGAAAAAGAAAAAGATGAATATGATTCAGGGGACGAGATGGAGCTCTTCGCCCCCAGCATAGCAGCAACGGCTTACCCACCTGGTTTCCGTATGCCGCACCTGTCTAAGTTCAATGGAGACAGAGACCCCTCGGATCACCTAGGGATGCTTAACACCCTGATGATGGCCCACAACATTGGCCCCGAGCTGAGGTGTTTAATCTTTCCTTCCACACTGACTGGACCTGCCAGGCAGTGGTTCAAGCAAGGTAAAAGACAGTCAATCAGCTCCTGGAAGACTTTCTCGGCAGATTTCAAAAGGGTATTCCGAGCCTCCCAGGCTGCCCGCGTTCAGGCTGACTCTTTGGCTAACGTGAGGCAATAGCTCGGCGAAACTCTGAAGGCCTACCTGAGCAGATTTGCGAACGTTGCTGCTCGGGGCAGAGACGCAGATGATAGCTCCAAGCTCATGGCCATGAGAACTGGAATCCTCGTCGGAGGGGATCTCTAGAAAGACATACAAAGAAAGGGAGCCAGCTCGATTAACGAATTCCTTAACAGGGCCGAGGAATGGATCAACTTGGAGGAGGCCGAAGCCTCAGCCGCAGGAACCAGCCAGGTCCCTGAGCAGCCTGCTGGAGTGGGGATGGAGGTCGTGGCAGTGGCCCAAAATGTCACACAGAACAAACAGCCCGGTGGAGGCAAAAGAAAGGGAAATGGTGAAGGCAGCCAGCACGGCCAATAGAAGAATAAGTTCGTGGACAAGTTCAAGCCCGTCTACGCGAGTTACATAGAGCTCACCCAGTCTAGGGAGAACATTTTCCTAGCTAATTCTACTCGCCTCCCCTGGAAGAGGCCCGAGCCGTTGAATCACCAAAAGGGGAAGAGAGACACCTCCAAATTTTTCCGCTTTCACAACGATGTTGGCCACAATACTGATGATTGTAGGCATCTAAAGGATGAGATCGAGACTCTCATCTGAGCTGGCCCCTTGGCTCAATACACGTGGAATAGAGTCCCAGCAAGTCGACTCGCTCCAGAAGTCCCGGCCAGTCAGCCCGAGTCTCGGATAGATCAGGACGTCCCTCCTCCCTTGGTTGGAAGAGAGATATCCACCATCTCTGGAGGTCCGCACGTGGCCGGCACGAGCAGGGGTGCCCAGATGAGATACGTGAACGAACTGAAGGCTCATAATGGAGTAGAGTTCGTCCCAGAGCAGCGCCTGCCAAAGCAGCAGCGATTGGAGAAGCAACCGATCATTTTTACAGAGGAAGATGCAGGCCATGTCCAGTTCCCTCACAATGACCCTTTGGTCGTGGCAGTTCAGCTCGCCAATCGGAGAATGAGGAGGGTGCTGATCAACAACGGGAGTTCGATGAACCTCCTATTCCGGTCCACCTTAGAGAAGATGGGTTTAACCGTTGCCGAGCTGAAGGCGACCTCTATGATGTTGTATGGTTTTTCGAGAGAAGGATCAGCAGCAATAGGGACGATCGAGCTGGTGATCACCCTAGGAGAAGGACCTCGGACAGTCTCCAAACTCCTCGAGTTCATGGTCATTGACTGCTCCGCTGCATACAACGCCATCTTGGGACGACCTACGCTCATAGCATTTGAGGCCGTCACTTCCATTCACCACCTCGCGATGAAATTCCCTACTTCCACGGGAATATGCACTATCCGTGGCGATCAGCTCGCTACCAGGGAATGCTACAACATTTATATGAAGGGAAAATCTAAACCCGGGCAGCTGGCAATGGCCATTCAAGGTGGTGAAGAGGAATCTCAAGAACCCTTAGCTGATCCTGAGATTGAAAAACCTCAAAGCGCTAAAGGGGAAAATGTCGTCTTAAGTGAGGATATTGACCCCCGAATAGGCAAGGACAGATCCGAGCTCCAGGATATTGAGGAGCTCGAGGAAGTGAACATCGATCCGCAGAACCCTTCACGGAAGGTCAAGCTCGGGAAAAACATCTATAGCAAGAGGAAGGCGGAACTGACCAAGTTTCTGCGGAATAACCTGGACGTATTTGCATGGTCACATGAAGATATGGTGGGAATCAACCCGAGTGTCATCATGCACACGCTTCATCTGGGTAAAAGCATTCCCGCCAAGTCCCAGAAGCAAAGATGTTTAATAACAACCCGGGCTGAAGCCCTAGAAGAAGAAGTAGCCCGGCTCAAGAAATGCGGCTTTATCCGTGAAGCCAAGTTTCCGATCTGGGTCGCCAACCCCGTGCTAGTTCCAAAGCCTAACGGGAAGTGGCAGACTTGCATCGACTTCTCTGACCTGAATAAAGCCTGCCCCAAGGATTGATTTCCATTGCCAAGGATTGACCAGTTGGTGGATACCACGGCGGGGCACGAGCTCATGTCCTTTATGGATGCGTACTCAAGCTACAATCAGATCGCCATGAATCCGGTGGACCAGGAACACACCAGCTTCATGACCCCGACTAACGTTTATTGTTACAAGGTATTGCCGTTCGGGCTGAAGAACACCGGAGCTACCTACCAAAGGTTAGTAAATAGAATGTTCGCAGACTAGATCAGAAAAAACATGGAAGTGTACGTTGATGACATGCTAGTCAAGTTAAAGACTGCTGATAACCATGTTTCAGGCCTAGAAGAATGTTTTAAGATACTACGGGAGTATGGCATGAGGCTTAATCCACAGAAGTGCACTTTTGGAGTCGTGTCAGGGAAATTCCTGGGGTTCAATGTCAATACCCGAGGAATCGAGGCAAACCCCGACAAGATCAGATCACTGCTTGAGTCTCCCTCGCCCAGGTCGCGAAAAGATGTCCAAGGCTTGACAGGAAGACTGGCAGCCCTCAATCGGTTTATTTCCAAGTCCACCGATAAGTGTTTGCCATTCTACAACCTGCTCCGATGAAACAAGAAGTTCGAATGGACAGAAGAGTGCGAAAGCGCATTCCTCGACCTGAAGGCACATCTGGCCGAGCCGCCCGTACTATCCAAACCAAAAGCAGGAGAGTCTTTTTTTCTCTACCTGGCTGTCACTGAGGATGCAACCAGTGCCGTATTGGTCTGGGAAGAAGACCGAGTTCAGAGACCAGTCTACTACATCAGCAAGAGACTTCTCGGGGCTGATTCCCGGTACCTATTGATGGAGAAATTGGCGTTTTGCCTTATCACGGCCTCGCGAAAGCTTAGGCCGTACTTCCAGTCCCACTCGATACATGTCATGACCAATCAGCCTTTAAGGCAGGTTTTGCAAAAACCTGAAGCATCGGGACGTTTGTTAAAGTGGGCAATCGAACTCAGTCAGTTCGAGATTTTTTACACTCCGCGAACTGCTATAAAAAGTCAGGCCCTAGCCGATTTTATGGTAGAGTGCACGGGATTCCAGGAGGATCCCGTAGAAGACTCACCCTAAGTCACCTCGCCCCAGGCGTCGTGGAGGATCTTTGTGGATGGTTCATCCAACGAAAACGGCTCCGGAGCTGGAATCATTTTGATATCCCCCGAGGGACATAGATTCCACTCGGCACTGAGATTCGGATTCAAGGCCTCCAACAACGAGGCCGAATACGAAGCTTTGCTGGCGGGGCTGAGGATAGCCCAGGAGTTGAAGGCGAGCTCCATCCAATGCTTCAGTGACTCCCAGCTCGTGGTAAACCAAGTTCTGGGCGAATATCAAGCACGGGGACCCAAGATGGACGCCTATCTGGCAAAGGTAAAAGGTGAGCTGTCCGCGTTTAGGCGAGGCTCGATGGAACAGATACCTCGGGAGCAGAACGCTAACGCAGATGCTCTTGCCAAGCTGGCCACCTCTGTGGAAACGAAGACCTTAGGGTTAGTGCCAATAGAATTCTTGGAAAAACCAAGTATAGAGGAAGTCAGGACGGAGGTCAAGATGATCGATGCCAGGCCGACCTAGATGACCCCCATCCTTGAGTATCTCGTCGAGGGAAATCTGCCTGAAGGACATAATGATGCACGGCGAGTCCTGTATCAAGCTCCGAGGTATGCGATGGTAGATGGAGTGTTATACCGACGTGGGATTTCCCTACCTCTCCTGCGATGCGTTCTTCCAGGCGAAGCAAAGGCTATCCTGCAGGAGGTGCATGAGGGTTTTTGCGGGGACCACACTAGGGGGCAGAGCCTGGCCTTAAAGGTCCTGAGGCAAGGATATTACTGGCCAACTCTGTCCAAAGACTCGATTTCATACATGAAGAAGTGCGACAAGTGCCAGCGATTCACCGCAGTTGCCTGAGCTCCTCCAGTCGAGCTGAAGATGATCTCGTCCCCATGGCCATTCGCTGTTTGGGGGATTGACTTGGTGGGCGCCCTCCCTACTGGAAAAGGCGGGGTCCGTTACGCCGTGGTAGCCATTGACTACTTTACGAAGTGGGCTGAGGCAGAACCTTTGGCGACGATAACATCCAAAAAAGTGCTTGACTTCGTGGTTAAAAGCATTGTTTGCCGATTCGGCCTACCCAAGAAGATCATTTCCGATAATGGCACTCAGTTCGACAGCGACCTGTTCACCGAGTTTTGTGAAAGGTACAGAATTGTGAAAAGTTTCTCCTCCGTGGCATATCCTCAGGCGAATGGCCAGGTCAAAGCTGTCAACAAGACTATAAAGGCAAGCCTCAAGAAGAGATTAGATGAAGCGAAGGGGGTCTGACCAGAACAGCTCCCCCAGGTCCTATGGGCATACCGGACCTCGCATCGGACTTCTACGGGTCATACTCCTTTTTCCTAACCTTTGGGAGTGAGGCAGTCCTCCCCGTGGAAATTAAGGTGCTTTCGCATAGGGTCCAGTCTTACGACCAGGACTGCAACCACGAGCAACTGTGCAATGCCCTTGACCTAGTTGATGAAAGGCGAGAAGATTCGCAACTCCAGCTCGCCCATTATCAGCAAAAGATCACTCGCTATTTCAACTCCAAAGTCAAAAAGCACGCCTTTAGCGTTGGCGACCTGGTCCTAAGGAGAGTCTTCTTAGCTGGTAAGGACCCCAGAGATGGAGTCTTGGGACCGAACTGGGAAGGACCATATCAAGTCATCGAGGTCATTAAGGAGGGAACTTATAAGTTAGCTCGGCTTGATGGAAGGGCAGTCCCGCGGACTTGGAACGCCATCCATTTAAAGAAATATTATCAATGATTCACTTGTAAGGCCTGGAAGGCCATTTTTGATGTATTAAGCAATAAGAATCAGCTTTTTGTTTATATTTGTACATTTTTTCAAGTGTAATCTAAAGTAACCACGAAAGACCCTTTCCCTGTTACTTGGGGGGCATATGGTACCTAGATATAACCAGGTCACCTTCATGACTTAGAAGTTGATTCATATCGATTGATCGTTGTTTTTCTTAAAAAACGCGAGATATTGGTAAGGATTAACGCGAACTAAGTCCTATCCTGGATTTAACCAGGTCATAAAACATAGAAGTTGATTTAAATTTGTTGATCATTGTTCTTCCTAAAGAGCTCGAGATATGGATAAAAGTTAACACGAACTAAGTTTTCAAATTTAGTTCCTGGATATAACCAGGTCATAAAACTTAGAAGTTAATTTAAATCTATTGATCGTTGTTCTTCTTAAAGAGCTCGAGATATGGATAAAAGTTAACACGAACTAAGTTTTCAAATTAAGTTCCTGGATATAACCTGGTCATAAAACTTAGAAGTTGATTTAAATCTATTGATCGTTGTTCTTCCTAAAGAGCTTGAGATATGGATAAAAGTTAACGCGAACTAAGTTTTCAAATTAAGTTCCTGGATATAACCAGGTCATAAAACTTAGAAGTTGATTTTAATCTATTGATCGTTGTTCTTCTTAAAGAGCTCGAGATATGGATAAAAGTTAACACGAACTAATTTTTCAAATTAAGTTCCTAGATATAACTAGGTCATAAAACTTAGAAGTTGATTTAAATCTATTGATCGTTGTTCTTCTTAAAGAGCTCAAGATATGGATAAAAGTTAACACGAACTAAGTTTTCAAATTAAGTTCCTGGATATAACCAGGTCATGAAACTTAGAAGTTGATTTAAATCTATTGATCGTTGTTCTTCTTAAAGAGCTCGAGATATGGATAAAAGTTAACACGAACTAAGTTCTCAAATTAAGTTCCTGGATAAAACTTAGAAGTTGATTTAAATCTGTTGATCGTTGTTCTTCCTAAAAGAGCTCGAGATATGGATAAAGATTAATGCGAACTAAGTTTTTCAAAAATTGTAACCAAAATGCGTAGGGGCAAAAGAAAGAATCAATTAAAAATAAAATTAAGTTAAATTGTCTCGAGGTGGAAGCACCTCATGCATAGGTTACACAAAAAAAAAAGGGAGTTAAAAATGTTGAAAGAAAGGGCACGAGAGAAGAAGGCCCTAAGCTCCGCCAGGTGGCCCCTTGGAGGTCGCCGTCTCGCCCTCCGAGGCTGGGGAAGGCTCCGGCGCAGCTGAGCAGGGCGAGACGGCGACCTCCAAGGGGCCACCTGGCGGAGCTTAGGGCCTTCTTCTCTCGTGCCCTTTCTTTCAACATTTTTAACTCCCTTTTTTTTGTGTAACCTATGCATGAGGTGCTTCCACCTCGAGACAATTTAACTTTATTTTATTTTTAATTGATTCTTTCTTTTGCCCCTACGCATTTTGGTTACAATTTTTGGAAAACTTAGTTCGCGTTAATCTTTATCCATATCTCGAGCTCTTTTAGGAAGAACAACGATCAACAGATTTAAATCAACTTCTAAGTTTTATGACCAAGTTATATCCAGGAACTTAATTTGAATACTTAGTTCGTTTTAACTTTTATCCATATCTCGAGCTCTTTAAGAAGAACAACGATCAATAGATTTAAATCAACTTCTAAGTTTCATGACCTGGTTATATCCAGGAACTTAATTTGAAAACTTAGTTCGTGTTAACTTTTATCCATATCTCGAGCTCTTTAAGAAGAACAACGATCAATAGATTTAAATTAACTTCTAAGTTTTATGACCTGGTTATATCCAGGAACTTAATTTGAAAACTTAGTTCGTGTTAACTTTTATCCATATCTCGAGCTCTTTAAGAAGAACAACGATCAATAGATTTAAATCAACTTCTATGTTTTATGACCTGGTCATATCCAAGAACTTAATTTGAAAACTTAGTTCGTGTAAACTTCACCAGCAAGCGCTCCCAGAGGTTCGCCAATAGGAAAGAGAAGTCAGCGTCTGGATTGTAGGCCCAGCAGTGATAGAACAGGTCTTCCAAGGCCTTTTACGAAGTTGTCCGCTCGGCCTCCAGGGCGGCCTTGGCCTAAGCCTTCGCGGCATCTAGGTCTGTCCGTGCGGTGGCAAGGGCGGTCTCGGGCTTTGAACCTTTGGGCAGGTTTTTTCCAACTCGGCCTGCAATGCCGCCAAGGCATCCTTAGTCACTTACAGAGTAGTCTGGTGCTCACTCCTCATATCCTCGAGCTGATTTTTGGTCCTGGCGATGCTCCGATGAAGAGCAACGGCCCTCTGCGAAGGCGGAAAGGCAATTGCCTTAGAAAAAAGAGAAGAAAGAAAAACAGGGCAAAGTGTAATAATAAAAAGCCACAAAAGGGTAAAGTCATCTTACCGTTAGGGTCATGCCCAGTGAAGACTCCAGCACGCCCACCGAGCTCATTGTCTCGATGGCCCAGAGCTCCTTCTCATTGAACTTGTATATGTGGCTGACGGCGTAGTTCGCCGACTCATACACTGTTCCCCAGAAGGCCTCTGGAATCTTCTCCAAGTCCTGGGGATTGACTGGGATGCGTACCTCGGAGGGTACAATCGCTGAAGCCTTGAGCTCCATTCCTGCGTCCCGGGCGGCGGCCGGAGCTCGCGGAGGGGGTGGCGGCATGTTGCTTCCCCTTGCAGCGGGAGGAACTGCTCCCACGACTTGGGCAGCTGGGGGCTGCTCTTTCTCCTTTGCAGGAGACTTGGTGGGGGTCCCTACAGCTTTCCTAGACGTCCGGAGCCTCTTCATTCTGGGCCCAGCGGCCCCAGCTGCGAGGTTCCCCCCGGCGAACGCACCTCGCAGGCTCTCTTCGGGCTGAGACATCTCTTCTGTCAAAACAAAGACATGGTTAGTACAAGAGTTGGCAATCATACAGAAACAAAAACAAAGGGGGAAAAAGAGAAATTCTAGTATATGTATACTAAAAGGGATCCTACGCCCCGGGCTAGAAGAACCTATGGTTACGACCATTGGCTCTGGAGCTCCCGCGGGAGAATCTAAGTCGATTATCTCCCGAGCTGGTGCAAGTTCTGGATCTGACTCCGGTTCTGGGCTAGATTCTTCTACATATTTCCTAAGCCCCGAAGCTACGACACCCCTCCGGAGTGATGGCCATGACCGAAGGTTGGTCCCATACTCCTCGAATAGGATTGACCTAAAGGCTAGGGTGTTATCTACTACTATGGTACCCCAAGGCCGGCTATCTTGGTATTCCAACACAAGCTGGTCGACACAGTGGAGCAGGGTTTTGTTCAGGCCCGGATCACTTCGGTGACGATAGACGAGCTGCCTAGGATTGAACCTAGCTAGCCGGGGGTTTGCTGTGGCCCTATCTAAACTCCTAAACAAGTAAGGGTTACCTTGTCCAGAAGGACCCGCAGCTGCTCCAGACAGAATCCGCTCCTCGCCCGATGTCTGGGCGACCTCCAACGCCCGCTTCTTGTTTCTCACGAGGGGAACCTCGTCCTCCTCATCTTCGTTCCCCGCGACCTCCTCCACGATGATGGGCCTGGTATCGCGGGATGGGGGAAGCCCCCGGGTCCTCCTTAGGTTCAGAGTCTGATTTGGGAAAATTAGCTTGCAGGCCACCATCGTCTCGTCTGTCACGAGCACGCGGTAGTCCTTTTCATTGGGGGGCAAGCCCGCCAGTGTCTCGTATTGAGCCCTGAGGGTCACAGATTTCTCGATCCTCACAAAGATAGCTGCAGGATTAATCTAAGTCAGAAAGGGATACAATAGGAGCGGTATGATACTTAACTTCCAAGCTAAGGATAAAAAGCACTTACGAGGACGATTAAAGTGGTGGAGCTCGCAGTTTCTGAACCCCGTCGACATAAACAATTGATCTTTAAAGTCGTTGGGGTGGCTGGGCAGCTCGATGATCGCAGCCGTGTTGGGGAATTGGGTTAAGTAATAAAACCGTCGCCTCGCCCCCGCTGATCCGGGCTAGCCTTGAGGCAGAAAAAATACAAAATATCTGCAGGAGTGGGGACCTCCCACTCGTGCTTCAAAAATAAATATCTCAACCCCGCCAACAACCGATAAGAGTTGGGGGGGAGCTGAAATGGGGCCAACCTCACGAAATTGAGGAAGTCAGCGAAATACTGGTCCAGCGGGAGGAAGGCCCCTGCCTTAAAATGATCGCCGCTCCAGGCCGCAAATTCCTTGTCGAGCGGCGCGCAGCTTCGTTCGCCTTCCGCGGGAGGTCGGGCAATCACTGACGCTCTCCCCAGCCCGATGTTGTGGGAGAGGAATAGCTTGTTGATCTTCGTCTGGTCGATAATCTTTGAGATGATTCTCTCCGCCTCGAAGAATGCATCAGGAGCCACCTCGAGCTCCTGCTCCACTGCCGGCCCAAAGTTGGGGATCGAGGATTCCGGCATCACCGCCTTCCCTTTGACTTGCTGGGAGGTCGAGCTGCCGACGGTCTTCTTTGGAGCGTTCCTCTTCGGTGCCATCTGGTCGCCTAGCAAACAAAAGAAAAGATTTCAAAAAAGGTGACCTAAGCATAAGGAAGAGTCAAAAGGACTGTTCTTTGCACGAGCTGAGATAAGCCCAGCCCGTGGAGAGTGAGACCACGCGGTTCAATGAACACGCGCCTGTGCTCCCAACAGATCCCCGATTACTCAGAATTCGTGTGTCAGGAGGGTCAGGATAGAATTTTCCTTGGGGGGAAAGTTTCAGTAGGCAAAGAGGGCAAAAATCGCCTGTGAAGCATGTCCCCTAAGCTACCCGGTTTTGCACCAAAAATTCCAAAACTCCTACCCAGAAATTTTCCCCAGAAAATGCATCCTGTAGACGATACTCCTAAACGATTTCCTACAGCAAAAATACCCTAACCTAAAAGGCTTTCACCCTTCATACCCACAAAAACCAGTAAACCCTTGCATGTGGCTACAGTAAATATTTACCTAAGCTATAGTGAAAAATATTTTCAACACATGCATAGTCAGGGGACTTACAGAATGTTTGGTTGGGAGGTGGATGAAGGTGTCACCTAGGTGGGAGCTTCGTCGGAGTATTTGTTTCCAAAGCTTTGAAGGAGTCCTTACGCCTGAGCTTCTTGAACACTGAAAATGGCAGTCACAAAGAAGAGGGATTTTTCTTCTGAGATGAAAAGAGAAGAAGGAGAGAGTTTCTGAGAAATTTCAAATGAAAGGGTGGCCCATGCGTAGGGTGGCCACCCCTTTTATATACGCAAAGGGTCACGTAAAAAGGGTCGTTTGATGGCCCTGATGTGGGATCCAAGGCCCTCCACTCGAAAGATGAAACGACGGCTGGGCATAGGCTAGGCCATTAAATGCAGTTCTCGGAAGACGTACCGTCACCAACCACGATGTTCCACGTATTTGACGCCTGCGTAAAATGTGGAAGGTGAAGAGTTCATGGGGAAGCCTAAAAGCCCCTACTGTGGCCTTATACAACGTCGTATGCCACGAGCAGGGGCTTGGGGGGCAGATGTACGCCCTGATTTTCCCACGAGCTAATTAGCGAGTTGAGCTGCGGCCTAATCATGATTATCTCGTGGACATCCCCAAAACCGGAGCTGCCATCATAAGATCATACCTCCTTAGCTCGAGGTAACCTGAGGGTTCACCTCTGGTAACTTAAGGACAGAGTCCGGGCTCTGAAGGCCGAAGGTCGAAGGTCGAGTTAAGTATCTAGCTCGTAGTACGAGCTAGAGTTTGAGGCTATGACCCTTTATAAAGTCAGCCACGCAAGGTAAACGTGCATATATCAAACATCACGTGTTTGATATATCCCTGACTTCTCGGACACGCAGCAGGAACGTGCGTATTCAGACACCCACGACTGGGTTGGGCCGTGCGGCCCATTATCTCCTTACCTATTGATTTGACCACACTTATGTGTCAGGTTTAGGAATTAATCATGAATGTGTCAGAGTTGACATGATAGGTAAGAAGGTCACGGGATGACCTTCTTACCAACTCCCAGGTGCCTTCTCCTATAAATATGGACACCTTGGGAGTTAATAGAGGTTGGATTCTCCATTGTAAGAAATACCCTGTAATCAAATATCCAGCATATAGCAATAATACTGACTAGTGGAGTAGAAGGATTTTAACCTTTGAACCACTCAAGAAAACGCATTATTGTGTCACTAACTCATTTCTAAGATCATATATATGTTTCGGTTCAACATAAGCACTAATCCCTTTCTCTTCTTTTCTTAATTTCCTGTTGGCGAAGAACCGCATCAACAGTAGGAACATGGAAGTATACATGGACGACATGCTGGTGAAGTCTAGGACAACCTACAACATGTGAAAGATCTGGGATGAAGTCAAATCCCTATAAATACACCTTTGGAGTTGCCTCTAGGATGTTCCTAGATTTCATAGTCAGCGCTCGGGGTATAGAGGAAAATCCCGAGAAGATCTGAGCCCTAACAGAAATGTCATCCCCTAGGAAGCATAAGAATGTGCAAAGCCTAACGGGAATGATAGCTGCCTTGAGTTGTTTTGTCTTGAGGGTGACTTATAAGTGCATCCCTTTCTTCAACACCCTCCGAGGAGGCGAAAGGTTCGAGTGGATGGACGAATTTAAGTAGGCTTTCCAATATCTAAAGGTGCACATGGCTATTCCTCTAATTTTTCGAAGCTCATAGAAGGAGAGCCCCTGCTCCTTTACATTGTTGTCTCCGAGAATGCCATTAGTGTTGCCCTAGTCGACAAGAAAGGTCAGGTCCAACATCCCGTCTACTAAGTGAGAAAAAGACTCCTCGGAGCGGAGTCCAAATATTCACTAATGGAAAAGCTGACATTTTTCCTGATGGTAGCTTCTCAGAAGTTGTGACCCTACTTACCGGCGTATCCCCTCAGGGTTCTAACCAAATAGCCTTTGCGGTAAGTCCTTTAGAATTCAGAGTCCTTTGGAAGACCTCTCAAGTGGGCGGTCGAATAGAGCAAGTTTGACATCACTCAACACCCAAGGACTACCATCAAAGGGCAGGCACTGGCAGACTTTATTTTCGAGTACACAGGAGCGCAAGAACAACCCTCGAAAGACCTAGTAGTCTGGCCCATGCGGAAGTTGTATGTGGATGGGTCCTCCAATGAGAATGGGGCCAGAGCAGGCGTTATCTTGGTGTCGCCTAAAGGACATAGGGTTTACAGTGCTTTGAGGTTTTGATTTGATGCCTCAAACATCGAGGTTGAGTATAAGGCACTCATTGCCGGACTACGAGTGGACCAAGAACTTAAAGCTGAGGGCCTCAATATTTTTAGTGATTCTCAACTCGTGGTGAATCAGATCCTCGAAGAGTATCATGCTCATGGGACAAAAATGGTCGCCTATCTGGCTAAGGCCTAGGAAATGCTTCCAGCTTCAAGAGATTTACCATCCGACAGGTACCAAGGGAACATAATTTGAACGTCGATGCCCTAGCCAAGCTTGATACCACTAAGGATGCTAAGTTGATTAATGTCATCTCAATAGATTATTTGGGCGCTCCAAGCATCTCAGCTCCTAAGGAGATAGAAGCGTTCCAACCCCAAGATGGTTGGATGGAGCCTATTGTGAAGTACCTTGTCTATGGAGAATTACCACAGTGAAAGAAAGTCTCTCGGAAGCTGCTCTACCAAGCACATCTGTACATGATCATGGACAGTATGTTGTATAGACGAGGATATTCATTGCCCCTTATTTGATATGTGTCCAAGCACCCTTCGAGAAGTCCATGATGGCTTTTACATTGACCACGCCGTGGGGCAGAGCCTTGCCAAGAAAATTCATAGACAGAGATACTCCAGGCCCACAATGAATGGTGATACAATGGAAGCAGTCAACAAGATGCTGGCCACTTTAAAGAAAAGGCTCATACATGCGAAAGGTGCCTGTCCCGAGGAGTTTCCTAAAGCATTGTGGAGCTACTGCACCACTGCTAGGACCTTTACTGGCCATTCTCCATTCTCCATGGCCTACGGGTATGAATCCATGCTCCCAGTTGAGGCAGCAATCTCCAAACACTAACGGGAAACATACGTTCCGACCACAAATCATACCTTACTCTGAGATTCTATGGACCTTGTGGAGGAGCTCTGAGAAGCTTCACAACTACGTGTAGCTTCCTACCATTTAAAGGTGGCCTGATATTTCAACTCTAAAGTGAAAGACAAGAAATTTGGGGTCTGAGATTTGGTGTTTCTAAGAGTTTTCTTAGCCAACTGAGATCCTGGTGCTGGAGTATTGGGCCCTAACTAGGAAGGCCCATACCAAGTATAGAGCAGCGTGTGTCCAGGGACATACAAATTGGCTCGACTGAACAGGTAGTTAGTCCCCATGCCTGGAATTCTGAGCATCTTCGCCAGTATTACTAATAATATAAGCAATCTATTTTATAAATTTTGTAATAATTTTGAAGCCTCTGGGCACTGTTAATGAAAATCGTGTAAGAAAAACACGATAGGTGAAATTCAAAGAAATTTCTTGTATCTTAAATTTTAAATTATTAATTTCGCTTCCTGACAAGTGAACGCAGACTAGTCTCTGATCACTTGGGGGGCATAGCTGGGTCTCCTCACAGGATAGTCGGTCATGGAGCGTGACCTAGGAAGCTAAGCTTGTCATGAACGGATGAACACTAGTGTCAAAGCTATGGCGAACAAACTAAAAACTAAGTAACCTACGGGTGGAAAACTTGAGTTATGTCTCGAGGACTATGCGTCCGAGGACCAACAACAAGTTCTCGACTTCCAGTTGGCGAATGGAAACCTCAGTCATCTGTGCTCAGGGGTAACCCTCAAGTCATTGGTAGTTGATATTGCCCAATAAAATCCTAAGTGGTCGCAGTAGTAATAGAGCAATGTCGTATGGAAGGCATGAGTTAAACACTAAATTATAACTTTGAGAAAATAATTATTTTATAAAATTAAACACTAAATTAAGAAGAATTAGAATTAGAAAGAGAATATGGAAGGCACAAGTTTCATTCATGCAAACATATATATTTTAATAAAATTGATTCATTCGACACAACTATAATTCTACAACATTAACTATAGTTGGAAAATATATTTAATAAAGCTCACCTTAAAATATGTTCTTAATTAAATATATACTAACTTCTAATTTAAAAACCTATCATATTATATATCGTACAGCGACAAAATACCAATTGCATAATGCTATAAAAATCATATAATATAACAAATATCCTAAATTAAATTAAAAGAAGAGCTTGACTAGATTTATGTAAAAGACACCAATACATTTAGAATAAAAATTAGAAGAAAATAAATTTAATTGTAACAAATATATATAAATGAAGAACAAAGGGAATCAATATATTAAAAATATAATGTCAAACATGAACCCACCCTAGCCTTTCCACAAGAAAATTTAGCCTAAAATAGGCATTGTTTTCACTCAATAGGTATAAAAGAAATGAAAGAAAAATGGGTAATAATTGTATTTCTCTCTAACTTTACGGGTGGAGAACTTGAGTTATGTCCCGAGGACTATGCTCCCGAGGACCAGCAACAAGTTCCTGACTTTCAATTGGCGAGCGAACCCTCTAGTTCTGTACTTGAGGGGCAACTCTATTTTCATAACTATTCATTGTAACCTCTCGAGGAGCACGTGCCTTAGGAGTAACACTGGAAGTGACCTAGGAAACTAAGCCTAGTGACGTGAACTGCGAGAGCGAAACAAACAGATCTCTTGCCCTAAGTCACTCGTACTTGGGAGAAAAATTCAAGTTGCCAAACACATGATCACAAGGCCTAGCCTAAGGACGGAGAACTCGACCCATGTCCTAGGGACATAGAGCCCGAGGACCAACAACAGGTCTCCAATTTCCAAAAAACCAAGTAATCTCTACTTAGAGGCAAAGCCATAAGAATGTCCTAGTGTAACCTTCCGAGGATTATGCGCCTAAGGAATAACAATTTGTCTTCGAACCCTAAGTAACCACCCAAAGACTACGAGCATGAGTTATTGGAACTTGTAGGTGTAAGGACACGTCAAGTGCTTCCACTTGATTGTGCACTAAAGTTACTTCCAAGGTCTGCGAGCCCATGAAGTAACACTAGGTGCTTAAATTGGTCAAAATACTAGGTGAGTCGACAAGACTCGAGCACAAGTCCCTAGTTGAGCTAACTAGGGCAGGAAAGACATAAGTCTTGAAGACTAGGGCCCACTCATGGTGGAGGGGATAAGGTTTAAAATTTGTGTGACACCAAACTACGTTGAATTAGAGCTAGAACCTTACCGACTCTAAGACAAAATTACATAATTACTAAATGCTAAAAATGTGTCAAGTGATAAACCAGTGAAGTCAAAATAATAGTGCAGGCAAAGGCCATCCTACAAAATAAAATCATTTACAACTGCACTTGGGGGCTCGAGCATTAACTTGTTTGCACCCGTAAAAGAGCAATGGAACACATGCATATTTAAAGAAAAGCAAAGGTAACAGGGCCAAAGTTACGACCTACGTCTAGCCTGGAGGAACCTCCATTGTGATCTTGATCACATGATCAGTCTTGGGGAATCAACCTGCTTCCATAGCTTCTTGAGCATGAGCCACCTTGGCGTCGTTTGCCCGAAGGCGCTCCTGAAAGAGCATCCTTTCGTTGGGCTCGTCAGTGAAGGCCAAGTCGATTTCGTTTTTGCTTTTCCATGTAATTTAGAGGGTTTCCTCCACCAACTGATCGACTTCTTTGTTGAGAGCGGTAACCTGGTCCCTCAGCTCCTAGGCTTGGTACTTCGAGTCCTTCGCCTCTGCCTCAGCTGCTTGAGCCCTCAAAGTCGCCTGCAAGGTTTCCTCTCGAGATTTGGCGGCCTCCTCGTAGGAATTTTAGGGATCCTCCTCCGTGGCTATGGAATGTCTCATGGCATCTTCCACAACCTTCGTGGAAATGCAATCAAGAGCCTGAAGCTTGGACTGCTTTTTTGCCAAACGAGTCTCCAGCACGGAGGCACAAGCCTTCTCGTCCTCTAGAGCCTTCTGGAGCTTGGAGTGCTCCTCGAGGGGGATTGATGCATCCCTAAGTTCCTTTAGCTCAAAGGATCTCATTGTTACGATATCCCCAAGCTGCTTGCAGAAGGTAACAATCTACACAAGAAAACAAAGTTAGCACGCGAAGAAGAAATCACCTAACTATAAATTCAAGTTACAGCCCAAGGCTTACCCATGTCGAGGCGTAGCAACAAGCTGCATGGAGGGATATCTTAGTATTCCCTCCTACACGAGCGTAACAGTGGGAAGGCATCTTGCAAAGGGTCCCACTCAATCCCTGCAAAATATCTGCTTCCAATGGAGATGTTCTACTTCCAAGTCTCTTGGCAAAGAAAGACCAAAGGTCACCGCAGTCAAGGGGTGGCCCTGGGGTTCCACTCTGAGGTCTGTCTTTGTGAAGGTATTCTGCTAATATTTTGAAGTCTCCATCCGCTTCTTCCCGACTGGCATTGAAGTACTCCACGACTCGTCTCTGCCTCTCGTGCTCTTCCCCTTTAATAGTGCTCGGGGAAGATCACTAATCAAGGAATCCAATCAGGAGGACTGTCAGATGCCTTGAGGGACGGAGGTCATTTCCCAGACCTAAGGTCCCCTCTACAAGGGCTGGACCACAGAGGTTAATGACCTTCTCCACAGGAGCATCCGTCGGAGTGTCAAGTGGAGCATGTAGTGGAGTCGGGGGTTGGATTTCAGAGGGGTTCCTCAACTCTTTGGCATTTGGTCCGGATGGTGTAGGCCAACCCCATGTGATCTGCGAAGGAAAAAGATAAAGATGTTAGTCCTAGATAAGAGAATAAAAAAAATAAGTAAAATGCATGATGAGTCTAAATCCAAAGCATGTGAACTCCTCAGGAGGCCCGCCACAATATAGCTCCTTCAGGTAAAGGGTTGAGCGGGAGAATTCTCTGATAAGCCTGCCCTTCTCTTGGGTGGTATTCGTAGTTTACAGACTTGTAAAAGACCAATAGAATACAACTTAGTCATCCTAAGAGGCAAGACAGGGTTTAACCCTAGTTCCTCCCAAGCTATCCCGACCGTGACAATCGAGCAAGTTGTATATGTACACATCGCCCCCAAAGCTCTTCAACTCATGGCTGGTCCAGCTATCCATTTCCCTACATGCACCTCGTAGCAATCGTGAGCCAAGGCTCAGCAAGAAAACTTAAACTAGCATGCATAACTACGCAACAATATAAATGCAGTAAACATAAGTCATCATATTCAATTAACAATAGGATATAAGTAACCAACCAAAAGTAATATTCAACTTAGTCAAATACGTAAACCAAACTCATCAATCAATAGAAATGATTAAGTATAAACCACTCCTCTGTTTATGTATAATCTCCAGGCCCGGTGCCCTTAGGCCGAGTCCCCTACTCTCTTAGCCGACCCTAGGACCCTTAGGTCGGGCTGTGTTCCACACTTACTATCGGACCTCGGCACCCTTTGGCCGACCTGCAAACAGATTTAATCACAAATGCACAATGCATATCAAGTAATCAATGGCAGCATATACAAGCGTGCCCATCCAGATATTCTCAGCTACAGATATGTTCATATTCATAATATATTTGTTAGCAGGGGTTTAAGCCCCATTCACAACTCGGGTGCAGTTTTCTTACATTAAATCCCGAGCAGCTAGCATATGGCATCCCCGAGCATGATCCCTAATCCTAAGCCCTTGTTGTATAACATAGTCACAATGCAATAATGGATATCCATTAAAATCCTAATCCAATTAAAAGCTCTGTTATAAATTACTAGCCTCTGGGACTTCGAATTCTACTAAACTGGGTAATAGAAATCATCCCAAGTGCTTAGGTTTAATGCCTCGAGCCCCAAAAGCTTAATTTGGCTACGGCTGCCTAGGCAGACCATGACGTGACCCCAAGGGTCAGAGCGTGCCCCCAAGTCAGAAGGGCCAGCCCTCAAGACCCAAAGGTAGGCGAGAGTTGACTGGCCCCTTCACGGCCGCGGTACGCCTTCAAAACAGCAAGACCCAAGGGCTCCTGGGGTAACTCGAGCCGCAACCCCCATGAACTAGGGAACGGTGCACCCCCGTGAACCCAGAAATCCTGAGGCTTTTCAGTATTTTCTCCCAAATTTAAAGCTACATAATTCAGCCTAAACAAGTTCTAAAGCCATAACTGAGTCTAAAACTCCCAATAACACCTTATAAACAACACAAACAACCCAAAAGACCAAGCCAAATGGTTAACCCATATCAAAATCCAACCATCAGCTGAACAACTCAACCTAGCTAAGTTACAGTAGAAACTCACCAAAACCAGAGCTGAAATTCTTACCTTAACTTTGAATTTTGACTCCCCTTGACTTTCTCTACTTATTCCCAACTTCAATGCAAAGCCCTCAAGCTTCAAATTCCCAGTTGCTGCATCAATTCCCCAAGAGTCTCATCAAGGTCTTCAAGTGCACCAAAATAGAAAGAGAGAGAGAAAGAAAATCAAATAAAAGGGAGAGAGAGAGAGCTGAGAGCTGTTCTGTCCACTTCGTAATGTTTTTCTTATGTTTATCCCTTAACACAAAAGACAAAAAATGCCCTTAAATTCATCCTTATCCTTTCAAACACCACCAAGGGCAAAACCGTCTTTTCCACCATTTTCCCACTAAACCTCAAGTAGTCCTATAAACACCCAAATAATTCTGGCATGCCCAATTGATCACCAAATAATTACTTGTAAGCCAATAAATCCCAAATACGCACTAAGTCCCCAAAATACCCCTAGACTCGCCTCGAGCTGGGTATTGGACCCCGTTGTTACTATATCGTTAATCCGCTCACTAGGATCGCCTCGAGCCAAATATTGCTAATATATCCCCATAATAATGTGGTCTCAATCATTTACACACATATAATCGCATTTATGCCCGCAACGGGCCAATACTACAAATATGCCCTGATTATCAAGAACGTACCCACATGCATAATTAATACACATAAACATGCATTTAAATCCACATTATCATATAAATCATGTATGCCACATAGTCACACATTTATTCAATTAATTCAACATGTATATCCCATTATGCCCTCCAGGCATTGTAGTCCAGGCACTTAGCCTTCACAGTAAATTCAGGATGTTACAACTATCCCCTCCTTATTGAAATTTCGTCCTCAAAATTTATTCAAACACCTCGGGATACAAATCCCGTGAATCTGACTATAGCTTCAAAGTCTAGTCCATTACCTTTTTATCACTTTATAACACTCTCACTAGAGTAACAACCTTTTTATGTAACACTTTATCTTATTTACCGAAAATTCCATTAGCTTTTCCTTACGCAGTAAATCCCACTAAAATCCTAGGGTCTCCTCACCCCCATCAGCGGTAATAGTTAACATTTATTTCCTTGACATTAGTACCAATAACACCTTATGAGCCACCGCCCACACTAGGGCAAAGATAATCTGTAGGCCCTTGGCCTAATACTTGGTATGATCTCAGAAGTCTATTAAATAAAGATTCAAAACTCCTCTTTCTTTCCCAAAATATCTTGTCCTGTCTAGACCACAATACTCGGAGAAATAAAAGTATCCCAATCTGGAACTCCGTGTTCCCATACTTGAAATTTCCAAACTCTTATGTCCTTTCAAATAGGCAGACACTTCTACCCTAATAATCCTAATAACCTCATTGGTCCCCCGAACCAATTTTGAACCACAATACTTCATGTCTCTCAGTTCATTACTTGGAACGATTACTTCTCGCTCCCTATCTCACTATATCTTATTCATAGTCACCCTAACCATTGACTGGCTTCCATTACTGTGACTATTCAATCAAGGGACTATATAGTACTGACCCAAAATGCTAATAAGGTTTAGTGCCTCGATTAGCGTGTTGGGAGGGCATAATTGGACATATGTGTGATTTATTGATTAAATACGTGACTATGTGGCATGCATGATATATATGATGATATGAATATATTTAGATGCATGTTTATGAGTATTAAATATGCATGTGGGCCTGTTCTTGTTTGTAGGGGCATATCAGTAATTTGGCCCGTTAAAGGCATAAATGTGATTATATTTGTTAAATGATTGAGGCCATATTATTATGTGGATATATTTGCAGTATACAACTAGAGGAAATCCTAGTGAGTGTATTAACAGAATAGTCACAGCAGGGCTTCATACCTGGCTCGGGGTGAGCTTAGGGTATTTTGGGAAGTTTAATGCATATTTTCGGGTTTATTGAGTAATAGGTAGTAAGTTAGCAATTATTTGGTCATGTCAGGATTAAACGAGGATTTATAGGAATACTCAAGGACTTAGTGGGATGTGGCATAAGACAAAATTTCCCTTAGTGGCACATGAGGATTTAAATAGACTTAAAGTGTAATTTGGACATTTGGGTAAGGGATATACTTGATTTTTCAGTGCTGAGACTTGAGAAAGAAATCAGAAGGAAAAGAAACCACAGGAACCTCAACTCACCTTCTTTCTCATTTGGTTCTCTCTCTCTCTCTCATTCTTGTGGTGTTGAAGACTTGAAGAAACCTTGAGGAATTCTAGACTATAGAATTGAAGGATTAATTGGCTGGGCTTGGGGATTAATCCAGGGATAAACTATCTCAGAGATAAGAGTTTAAATATAGTCTTTTCTATTTAAATTCTGCTGAATTCTTGTTAGAGCTTAGAGATTGCATGAAAATGGATTCCAAGATTGATTTAGGGTGTTTGATGAGTGTAAGGAACTTTTTGTAGGTTGGTTATGATGTTTAAGCTATAAGGATAACGATTCTGGACTTAATTCAGAGTTTGGCTGATGATTGGGGTATAAATTTGAGGTTTAGGCTCGAGGAAAAATGCTGGAAATAGGTTAATTTTTGGGGTTTAATGGCTCGGGCCGCAACCCTGTTCTTCAGGCGTCATGGCTTATGTGCTTGAAGAGGCTGGAAGGCCTCCGTTTTGCCTAGGTGCACTGCGACCTTGGGAGTGCAAGTCGGGACCCATGTCCTCCAGCAGGGAGGGTCGTGCCCTCAGTCTAAGTGGCGGCCCATGGCCCTTAAGGCATGCCGTGTTCTTAAATGGAAAGGAAAGGGAACCTAAGATTTTTAGGTTTGGGGAGGCTCAAGAATTTAAACATAAGATCTCGGGATGAATTCTACTACCCAGTTTAGTAGAATTCGAGGTTCTGGAGGCTAGTGTTTGTTTCCAAAACATTTAATTGGATTAGAATTTGATGGTTATCCATTGTTGCTTGTGACTATGGTTACCATTAAGGCTCAGGACCGAGGATCATGCTCGAGACCGCTCTTTATCCATCGCTTGGGCTCAAGGTAAGAAAACTGGACCCAAGTGGTTGTGAATGAGACTGAGATTCCCTGTAATTTAACGTATGTGTGTTCTGTAACTTATATGATTGTTATGTGTAATGTAAAAGTACGACCTAAGGGAGCCAGGGTTGATGATAAGCATACTGCACACAGCTCAGCCTATGCAAGCCAGGATCAGCTAAATAACTAAAGGGCTTTGCATAAAGGCGCCAAAAACTAAATATTTGCATTACAGATTAGGTTATATGCTTAAAAGTATATGTTTATCTTCATCTTGTTCAATAATTGTATTTTGTTGCTATTGAACTAATTGATTTGAGTTTTGTTATGTATGCTCTGTTAATACCTATGTTGCTGAATTTAGTTTTCTTGCTAGGCCGAGGCTCACGGGTGCTACGTGGTGCAGGTAATGGCATAGGAAAACTGGACCAACCATGAGTTTGATAGCTTTGGGGACACGGCCGAGGGAATTTATAGGAACTAGTGCTCTAAACTGTATTTTGCCATTTAGACTGGCTATTGATGTATTAACTTTTGATAGTCGTTTCCACCTTGTAAATCTTATTTTTGGGATCCCATGTATCAAACTCTTATTTTAATGAAAATCAATCATTTTGTAATCAAAATCTTTTAACCCTAACCTGTCAGATAACTTTAGAAACACATTTCAATTCAAATGACCTGATTAGCAGGTCTTTAACTATTTTAAACACACAGTGTAACGGTCCTGGTTACTTAGGGTGTTACAACTTGGTATCAGAGTGGTCTAGGTTTAAGGATTCTTGAAGACTGGCTGGGCATGTACACTTGCCACTAAAGACAAGCTCGACTCAGGGTTCGATAACTACATATGTGATTATATGCTTAAATGTTTAAATGAAATATTTGCATGGTTAATAAGGAGCATGAGATATATTGAGAGGGCCTAGCCCTTGACTGTTATGTGAATATGTTAGGGCGTGCTTATTAGCATTTTTATTGTATGTGAATAATTGTTTAAATGCTTGTTTTCATCATGATTGTGCTTTGTGGCCTAGATATTGTCATTAGATCGTGGAATGAATATAAACTTGCTATCATGGCCTGACTAGCCGAGTCGTTGATTGTAGAGAAACTTGGATAGTTATGCATCGAAGGCGATCAATACGATTAGCCGACACTGGGGTCGAGGTTAAAGATGATGAGTAGGGCCAGAACCCTCTGCCAGCCCCTGAGAACTGGCAGTAGTTGCTTGCTGATATGCAAGCCAGACTTCAGAGTCAGGAAAAGTATATTTGCCTTATGAGGCAGCAGGCTCTCTCAGGGAGTGTTGCACCTAACTTGCCACCTGTTGTGGCACTAGCTGTATAGCCACATGAGATTGGAAACAGGTGGAAGCCACTCTATGAAATATTTAGGAGACATCATCCTCCAACCTTTGAGGGAGGACCTGATCCACTAAAGGCTGAACAGTGGATGAGTATGATCACATCCATCCTGGACTTTATGAGGGTGGAAGGTAATGACAGGGTCGCCTGTGCCACCTATATGCCTAGAGAGAATGCCCGTATTTGGTGGGAGGTGGCATCACTGACTCGAGATGTTTCTGCTATGAGTTGGGACGAATTCAGAGATCTGTTCAACTAGAAATATTATAACATTGATGTCAGGGTAGCAAAGGTGAATAAGTTCATTGGGTTGGCACAGGGTAGCTTGACAGTAACTGAGTATGTCCTGAAGTTTGGCAGGCCAGCAAGGTTTGCACCAGATTTAGTGCCTACAAATGTAACTAGGCAGGACAGATTCGTTCAAGGGCTTAATGCTATGATAGCCCGAGATGTGAGGATGCCTGGGGAGATGACTTACGCCCAGGTGGTTGAGAAGTCTCTTAATTCTGAGGAGGTAGAGAACAAAATCTGGAGGGAGAATGCTGCGAGACAGGATGTTCGTAGGGCAGTGCCTCCGTATACAGGGTATGGTAAGGGTGGAGGGCCTAAATGATCAGAAGAGGAAGACCCTTGATACCTCGACCACTGCTGGTCCTAAAAGGAAGGGCCAGGGTGGCCGCCAGGGAGGCGGTGAGTCATGAGGGAGCTATCCAGAGTGTAATGGATGCAGGAAGCACCTTCTGGGTGAATGCCAAGCAAAGGCTTGTTATTTGTGCGGGGTGTTTGGACACCTCAAGAAGGATTGCTCGACGTTGAAGAAAGAGGAACCAGGGAAGGTGGACTAGTTGACTCTAGCTCGAGTGTTCACCTTGACACAGGTAGAGGCTAAGGCTAGTCCCTCAGTAGTTATAGATCAATTTTCTAGTGCCGGCTCTTCATGTACTATATTGATTGACTCTGGTGCTACACATTCATTTGTTTTTAGTAAAGTGATTTATATATTGTGTAGGCCTGGTGAGTATTATAATGCGGGGTTTAGGACTATACTGCCTACATGGGAGATAGTAGTTTTTAGGAAATGGATTAGAGCACTGTCAGTGATGGTGGATAGTAGAGAACTATCAGTAGATTTAATTGAGTTGGGTATGGATGATTTTGATATAATTTTGGGGATGCATTGGCTAGTCAGATACGGGGCCACGATAGATTGCAAGAAGAAGATGGTGACTTTTGAGCCTGAGGGTGAGGACCCTCTTTCCTGGCTTGTGGGTAGTCCTTATTCAAATGGTTGACACTCCCACAAATAAAGCAGAGCCTGATCCTGGACTCTCCCTAATGTCGTCATCTGCACTGAGGACACACTAGGAAACTCCTCCAGTCATCTCCCCTACCCTGACGACCACTGAAAGCACCCCGAGCCCTCCTATCCGAGCTAGGAGGAACAAAAAAGTATGGGCCCTTTCTCTTCTGCTCAATGGGGCCACTACCCCGACTAGATCTGGTGAAAGGAGGCACCGTCCTCTGAGCATCACACCTAGTAGCGGCCTCTCTCCATATCTGATCCTCATCCCCCTCATCCGTAAGGGCCTTGTCCACTACCTGAGCATACCTAGTAGTCCCTGGATCCAAGGTTATCTTTACATCACAGGCAATCATGACATTCAATTCCCTCACAAACCTATCCCTTCCTGTTGCATCAGTCGGTACCAAATCTCATGCGAACTTCACCAACTGGTCAAACCTCAAGGCATACTAAGTAATTGTCATCTAGGTCTGAGTCAGGTTGATAAACTCCTCAACCTTCCCAGCTCGGACTGCGACACTATAATACTTCTCGTTGAAATTTTTTCTGAACTCCTCCTAGGTCATAGCTACAACATTTCTTCTTTGAGTTACCACATCCCACCAGATGCGAGCATCCTCTCTAAATATGTAGCTGGCACAAGCTACCCTCTCATTCCCTTCCACCGTCATGAAATCCAAGATGGAAGAAATCATATCCATCCACTGCTCTGCCCGCAGTGGGTTTGGTCCACCCTCGAAGGTGGGATGATGCTGCTTCCTGAACCTCTCATACAAAGGTTCCCACCTATACTCCATAACAGGTTAAACTGGCACTAGCGCCACAGCTTGTTGAACCTGTAACCCAATGCCTTGAGGAGGGGCCTGTTGCCTCAACTGTCGAAGCTCTTCTTCCATTCAGTGAAGTCTAGCTTCCATCTCGGAAAATAACTGTTGCCAATTTGGTGGGGCAAGTGGAGGGTTCTGACCTTGGTTGTCATCCTCGGCTGTATTGTCGCAGAATATGATTAATCGCTGAGGCATCTCAACAATATGCCTCCAATAAATGACGCACTCATCAGGCATGATAACAACATCCAAAACCACCTCCTAATTCTCATCAACCAACCACAACGAACAAATTCACATAACACATGCAACATACAACAATCAAGGTTCCATGCCCTAACATCATGCATATGTTAACACATTCATCATGCTCTGTATAAAATATACAGGGAAATAGGGCATTTAACACGCAATCAATCATATAATTCAATAATTACAAACCAACCTTGAGTCGAGCTTGTCACTGGCAGCGAGCGTACATGTTCCGTCAATCTCCAGGAACCATAAACCTTGGCTTGCTCTGATACCAAGTTGTAACACCCTACTTCTTTAGAGCCTTTACTAAGTGAGTTTAAAACATGCTAATCACTCGCTAATCGAGATTTTAGGTTAAAAATGTAGTTAAACTGTATTAAAATCTGTTACCATTCATTTAGTATAACACATATGATATTCATAGAAATTTCAGAAAGTTTTACATTTGGGATCCCAAAATAATGTTTAGAAAGTATTTACAACTCAAAATACATTTCTGGTTGACTAGGTGACAAAATTCTTGTTAATACATAACATTTTCCAAAGTACCCCTGACCGTGGCAGCCAGGTAGACTGAACATGTACACGTCACTTCATGCTCTACGTAATCATGGTTGGTCAACCTTTCCTTTGCCCTTACCTGCACCATAGAGCACCCGTGAGCCAAAGCTCAACAAGAAAACTCAACGAAAACAATCAACATATGCATATCTATCAATTTGCATATAATTCAAAATAGCCAATAGGCTAAACACATAGCAGCCATATCGTCCTAGTCTCTTTACCAGGCCCTGGGTTTGCAGTCTTCACTGCGAGGATGAGTTTAGCATCCGAGAAGGGTCTTACCCTAAGGGCTTACACTCTGCGTGCTCAACGTCATTCCCATCCCTCACTGTACTCGACTTTGCACGCCACGTGCTTTACGCCATTCCCGGCCCCTCGCCGTACTCGGCTTTCTATTGTTCTCGGCCTTCGCTGTTCCTGACCTTCGCCTTTCCCGGCCTTCGCCGTTCTCGACCTTCGCCGTTCATTCGCAAATATGAAACACATAGTATATATTCAACAAATACTTATACAAATACAAAACATAAAGAATAGGGCTACACCCTACAATTCAATCACATAGGGCCATGCCCTGCAATACTAACTATAGGGCCATGCCCTTCTTATCTGTGTCCCAAGCTTCCTAAGCAACAAAATCCTGAGCACAGTCCTCTAACCTGATCCTCACTGAAAACACTAGTCACAACGCATCAACAAAAGCCAGACATCAAGCTCTAATTCATTTAATAACTTTGGGATATAATTCTAGTCTCCAAGACCTTGGATTCTATCAATCCAGGTGATAAAATCCATCCCAATCCTTAACTTTTGGGTTCCCAAGCAAAAACCCCCTAACCAGCCACTACTTTTAATTAGGGCTGCAGCCCAGCCCCTTAAGGGCAACGACATGCCCCAAAACAGAGGAAAAATGCCTTCCTGCTAGAAGACACGGGCCGCGGCATGCCCTTCCTTGGGCCGCAGTATGCCTCAAGAATAGAGACCTCCCTAGACCTTCACGCACACATGGGTCGTGGCATTCCCAGCCTTGGGCCACGACTTGAACCTCCAAACCCAGAAAACCAGCCTTTTTCTCAAAATTTTCCCCCAAGCTTAAACCCATATTTCACACCCCCAAACTTTAGCCAACCTCATAATCAAACCCATAATTCATACTCATACAGCCTAAACACCCATCAAACCTTCAAAACAAATCTTGGAAACCAAATCCATGCAAGCCTAAGTTCTAGCAACAAAACCAGCAGAATTCAATTTGATCAACAGGTTTAAGAGCTTACCTTTGAACTGAACTAATCTCCTCAGTTCGAGGCTTGAATTTTTGAATTCCTAGCTTAAATCCCTTAGAATTCTCTCAGCCTTTAAGCATCCAAAGAGATAGGAAGAAACTGAGAGATGAAGAGAGAGTCTTCTGTTTTGTTCCAGTGGTTTCCCAATGCTTCTCTTAGCTAAGTAATACCCTTGCCAAATGACCAAACTTCCCCTTACACTTATCCTCAACCCTTAAGTAATCCAAGGAAAGTTTAGTCATTTACCAAATCCCATTAAGTCCCTGAGTATCCCTATAAATTTCCATTTAAGCCCAACATGTCCAAATGATTTCCAAACTACTACCCGTTACTCGATAATTCCTAAACAAATATTATATCCCCAAAATACCCCCAGGCTCCTCCTAAGTCATCCCCAGGCTCCTCCTGAGTTAAGCATTTGACCTCATTGTGACTTTCTAGCGAAACTGCTCCCTAGGACTGTCTCAGATTGTGCATCACAAATATATCACCACTCACACCTGGTATCAATCACAATATACACAAATATTGTATTTATGCCCTCAACGGGCTAAAATTACAAACACGACCCCAAGAGCCAAAAGGGGCCCACATGCATATTTAATTCACCTAAACATGCATTTCTAATCACATACTCATCAAATTCACATATTGACATAATAAATCAATTATTTCCCTCTAGGCACGCTAATCAAGGCCCTAAGCCTTATTAGAAAATTTGGGATGCTACACATGATATATATGATGATATGAATATATTTAGCTAGCTGCATGTTTATGAGTATTAGATATACATGTGGGCCCGTTCATGTTTATAGGGGCATATCTCTAATTTGACCTGTTAAGGCCATAAATGTGATTATATATGTTAAGTGATTGATGTCATATTATTATGTGGATATATTTTTAGTATCGGCTCGAGGTGATCCTAGTGAGCGGATTAGCGAAATGGTCACAACAGGGTTTAATACCCGACTAAGGGTGAGCTTAGGGGTATTTTGGGAAGTTTAATGCATATTTTGGGGTTTATTGAGTAAAGGGTAGTATGTTAGAAATTATTTGGACATGTCGGATTGAACAAGGATTTATAGGAATACTCGAGGACTTAGCGGGATGTGGCATATGACGAAATTGCTCTTAGTGGCACTTGAGGATTTAATTAGACTTAAAGGGTGATTTGGTCATTTGGCTAAGGGATATACTTGATTTTTTGGTGTTGAGACTTGAGAAAGGAATCAAAAGGAAAGGAAACCACAGCTACCTCAGCTCACCTTCTCTCCCATTCGGTTCTCTCTCTCTTATTCTTGTGGTGTTGAAGACTTGAAGAAACCTTGAGGAATTCAAGACTATAGACTTGAAGGATTAATTGGCTAGGCTTGGGGATTAATTCACGGCTAAACTATCTCAAAGGTAAGAGCTTAAATAAAGTATTTTCTGTTTAAATTCTGCTTAATTTTTGTTAGAGATTAGAACTTGCATGAAAATGGATTCCAAGACTGGTTTTGGGTGTTTGATGAGTGTAAGGAATTGTTCATAGGTTGGTTATGTTGTTTAGGGTATAAGGATATGGATTATGGACTTAATTCTGAGTTTGGCTGAAGATTGGGGTATAAATGTGAGGTTTAGTCTCGATGAAAAATGCTGGAAATAGGTTGATTTTATGGGTTTGGGGGCTCGGGCCTCGACCCATGTGCTCGAAGAGGCTGGAAGGTCTTTGTTTTGCCTAGGCATGCCGTGATCCTGGGTGTGCAAGTCATGACCCATGTCCTCTAGCAGGGAGGATCATACCCTTTGTCTAAGTGGCGGGCTGTGGCCCTAAATGGAAAGGAAAGGGAAGCTAAGGATTTTAGGTTCGGGGAGGCTCAGGAATTTAAACCTAAGAGCTCGGGACGAATTCTACTACCCAATTTAGTAGAATTCGAGGTCCTGGAGGCTAGTATTTGTTTCAAAAACATTTAATTGGATTAGAATTTGATGGTTATCCATTGTTTCTTATGACTAGGGTTACCGTTAAGGCCCAGGACTGAGGATCATTCTCGGGACCGCTTTTTACAATCGCTTGGGACTCAAGGTAAGAAAACTGCACCCATGTGGTTGTGAACGGGACTGAGATTCCTTATAATTGAACGTATGTGTGTTCTGTAACTTATATGACTATTATGTGTAATGTAAAAGTACGACCTAAGGGAGTCGGGGCTGATTATAAGCATACTGAACACAGCTCGGCCTAAGCGAGATGGGCTCAGGAAAATAACCAGAGGGCTCGGACTAAGGGCGTCGAAATCTAAATATTTGTATTAGAGATTGGATTATATGCTTGAAAGTTATTGTACCCTAATTTCAGCACGAGTCCTTCACTCAGCTCTGGTACAGCTGGAAAATAAATATACGGAGAAATGACCAATGAAATGATATATGTTTATTGTCAACGTAAGCAACTCTAGTTTCACATGGGCACATGTGGTGTGAGGCGTCCTAGGAATAACTTGAGCTACAGACATGAAGGTTGTGAAGCACGAGCTCGTGATATTCAAATGGTTGCTGAAGCACAAGCTCGAAGAGATATCCAGCTCGTGATAACTCAAATATACTACGTACCCTTAGATCCCCAAAGACTCAGGTACTTTTATTCGCTTATTTATGATCAGCCTGTCATATTTAATGTCCCAGATATTAGGAGACCATTTACTTTATGATCAAATCATTTCCCAATATAAATGGGAATTATTTGTATTAAATGTAATAAATATGTAAATCCATGATTGACTCACGCGGTTACCCAAACCTGTCCATGGAATTTCTCTATAACTACTGAGAATATTTGATCGGGAAAGGGATGATTAGTCTGTAATACTAAAACTCTGCCAAAATAGAGAGAGAAACAGCAATAATATAGACTCGTGGGCTAGGTCGATTTTAACCAATGAACCACGTAAAAATATATGTGTTCTTGTGAATTCATTTCATATTTCGGTTTATTCATAAGCACTAATTAACCTTGTTATTTCTTAAATACACTGTTGGCGAAAAACCACATCAACAAAAGTATATGTTTATCGTCATCTTGTTTAATACTTGTATTTTGTTGCTATTGAACTGATTGATATGAGGTTTACTATGTATGCTCTGTTACTACCTATGTTTTGTTAATTTAGTCTTCTTGTTGGGTCTTAGCTCACGGGTGCAACATGGTGTAGGTAAAGGCAAAGGAAAACTGGACCAACCATGAGTTGGAAAGCTCTAGGGGCGGAGTATACATCGACAGCTGCTCCACCACCACGGTCGAGGGAATTTACAGGAACTAGAGCTCTAAACTGTATTTTTCCATTTAGACTGGCTACTGCTATATTAAATTTTGAGAGTCGTTTCCGCCTTGTAATGAAACTCTTATTTTAATGAAAATCAATCATTTATAATAAAAATATTTTAACCCCAACCTGTCAAATGACTTTAGAAACACATTTCAGTTCAAATGAGTGATTAGCATGTCTTACACTATTTTAAACACACAGTGTAACAGTCTTGGTTACCCAGGGCGTTACATGTACATATCTCAATATATCAAAAACTTACACAATCGAGGTAAATTCTAGAAGTCTGAGTCATTCCTTCAAATTTTTAGTCTATCTGAAGGTAATTAATAATTCTAAGTCCCAATCTTATACTCATCGTCCTTTACAACCCTTTTTTCAGAACATAAGAAATAAAGAGACTCTGTCCGACACCATCGACTTTGATGTCCCACAGAGATGTACGATCTCCCTTCACCTATACGCATTATTGTGATACCCATTCACACGAACCAGAGTGTGCTAACTCAATCTATTGAGTCACAACTTTTGTATCCAATCATCATATTTGTAGTATAATGTAATCCACTCTTATGGTCCACAACTATACCCTTTTACCTTCGAATATAAATATTCAGATCTTAACATCCATTAAAATCTCCTGGTTACAAAAATCATAAGGAGGTAGTACAAGACTCATCTAGAATCTCCACCTCAATGCCAAGCTTCATCAGATCACTCAACTGATCCTCATATCTTAACCCATTCATATTAAAATGGTAGGATTCTGAACAATTCCTACAAGATTTTCTCTTTGAATTCCATAGTTCATAGAAGTATATCTGCCAACCATCAACTGCAGATTCTATAGAAATCTTGGTCTTTACCTTGTCTGACTTTACAGTAATTTGTGGCGACCTATCCAAGTAGCACATACCTTTCCAACTCAAGATGGTAGCCTCCACATTAATTTTCTCTATGCAATAAAGGGTTTCCAACGTGAATCATCCATTAATTACCACTAGGGCCTTAATCTCATGGTTATTCCTCCATGGGTGACAAAACGCTCTTTCTACTAGTGTGCACACTTCTATTCCATAGGTGCCGTCACCGCACCCTAATCATGGCTATCTAGCATTACCGTCAACTTAATGCTCCATGTATAACATTTGTGTTCTTATTTCTTCATCTACCATGAAGCATGAACACCCACTGTAACGACCCAAATTTGCTAATAAGGCTTAGGGCCTTGATTAGTGTGCCTGGAGGGCAATAAGTGAATTATGGATATAATATGTGAATTTATGTGAATATGTGATAGAGATGCATGTTTAGTTGTATTAAATATGCATGTGGGACCCGTTTGGTTATTAGGGGTATGTTTGAGATTTTAGCCCGTTGAGGGTATAAATGTGATAAATGTGATATGTTTGTGATATATCTGTGTAGCACGATCCGAGACAGTCCTAGGGAGCAGTTAGCCAGAAAGTCACAACGGGGTTGAGAATCTGACTCGGGGCGAGTTGAGGGTTATTTTGGGTATTAGGTGTTTTATGGGGTTATCGGGTTATGAAAATAAATATTTGGAGATGTTTTTGAGGTTTTAATGTCTAGGAGGGAATATTTGGGGAAATTTACCATTTTTCCCTCGGGGACGTTTTTGGTACCCCAAGCCTTGAGGTACCCTTAAGCTTAAGTTAAATAAAACAAAACGTAAGAAGCTTTCAGAATTTGTAGAAACCGACTTTTAGATACTTCTCTCTTCCTTTATTTTTTCTCTAAGGCATAGCAAAGGAAAGGAAAGTGGTGGTGGAAGTTAATCTAACTAAGGAATTGAAGCTAGAGTTTGAGGGCTAGAAGCTTGAGGGCTTAGGAGATCAACTCAGAGACTTAATCCATGAAGGGTAAGCTTTAAATTACAAGAAATTCTCTTGAAGTTTCTGTTGGTTTTCTTAGAATATGCATGTCGATGGGTGAAGGATTGATTTTGGGTTTGATGAGGTTTTTGGCTTAAGTTCTTATTAGGTTTTGCTGCTGAAATTGTTTTAAGACTTTTGTGATTAATGTTTGGATTGTTAGGTTGATTTCTATGGATGATTGGCTGGGTTTTAGAAGAGCAAATGGGGATTTTTCTGAGTTCGAAGGGTCAGGCCGCGACATTGTTCTTGCTGAGCCGCAGCCCTACGAAGCATTTGGGTGGCCTGGAAGAAGGGCGGGCCGCGGCATGCCCTAGCTAGGGCCGCAGCGGGGCTGCTCTATTTTGGGTGTGCTCTCGGGTTTGGAGGTGGGCCACGGCTCTTAGTGCCATTTTGTGCTTTAAAGTGTGGTTGGGCTTGGGAAATCAAAGGTTAAGGCTCGGGATGAATTTTATCACCCGGATTGATAGAATTCAAGGTCCCAGAGATTAGAATTATGACTCAAAGCTATTTAATGGATTGGAACTTGATGGACGAATATTGTTAATTCGTTGTGACTAGGGTTTCGGTGAGGCTCAAGTTAGGGGACTGTGCTTAGGACATCGGTGCTTGGAAAGCTCGGGACACAGGTAAGAAAACCACTGTTTCCATAGAGCTTGTATACAGGGCAGAGCCCTAAATGATTGTATTGCGGGGCATAGCCCTTTGATTGAATTTTTTTCATGTTCAGTATATGCTTTATTATGCTATGAATGCAAATGTGTGAATGTTCGGCAAGAGCCGAGAACGGCGCAGGCCGAGGTGGGCAAGGCCGGGAATGGCAAGGGGCTGGGAGCAGCGTTGATCACGTGGAGTGCGAGTTGCCAGGGCGGGACCCTAAAGGGTACCTGTGATATCCTCACGGTGTGGACCGTGAACCCAGGGCCTGGTAAAGAGCCTAGGACGGAATGGTCGTATGTGTTTAGCCTATTGATGGCCTGTTTATATGCTGAGTGTTTGTTATGCATATGTTTTCTGCTTGTAAGGGTTTTCTTGCTGGGCTTCAGCTCACGGGTGCTCTGTGGTGCAGGTAAGGGCAAGGGCAAAATTAACCAACCATGAGTACGGAGAGCGTGAAGCGGCGTGTACATCTTTGGCCTGCCTGGCTGCCACAACCAGTGGTTTTGACAGATGATTGTATTAAAACCCAGATTTTGTCGTCTAGTCGACTTTTTTTGTACTTATATGTTGTAGATATTTCTAAAGAGTATTTTGGGATCCCAAACTCAGTAAATGGAATTATTTTCGAAGTTTATATCTATGTTTATAATTTAATTACATCTTTGTTCTAAAACCTCGATTAGCGAGTTGAATGCACATTTTAAACTCACTTAGTAATGGCTCTAAGGAGGTAGGGCGTTACACACACCCTTTTCAGTCTGTACATGGGCGCAACCTAGTTTTTGCTGCACCACCCTATAGTTTCATGTCTTAGGCAAGGATAGTATCCGTCATGCCATTCTTTTGTATCGGTCCATTGCATATAGGTTCTGATACAAGGGCATGCTATCCAACCATAATTCTATCTTTCGAAAAAATTTCACGAAACTATCCATTCAGAAAAACTTTAGGTTCTTATGCTACCTCAATCTAGGATATGGTTGTCTTCAAAGATGCTTCAAGTAGTAGCCGATGTGTCTTACCGATCTAATTGTTCTTGTCACTCCTCAGGTGTTGCTTAAGTAATTTCGTTGTGGCTTCCATCTAAATTACTTCATACATGATCCCATCACTTCCCATAATGTGACCTTGAATACCCCCTGGATAAATCGAGGCTTACTCCTTCTGGATCCTTACCTGTAACCCTTCTTCCTTAATCTTGGTACTATCAATGAAGTGGTCATTTGCATTCGGCCTCTAACTGGGAGTAGACCGAAATATCCCTAATAAATCTGAATATAGCTTGTCCATGTCATTTCTGTATTCTCTACTTGTAGAACATACCTGTGTCGTTGAACCATTGGGCAGTTAAGAACCTTCACTGAAAATCCATCACATCCTACTAGGTGTAAAAAGTAATTCCTAAAATGTCTCTTTCCTTGATCCCCAGCTTGTAATAACCAGATCAAGGGTCAATTCCTGAGAACATTGTCCTACTTTGCAACTGGGAAATTGCACCCTTCATTCTTAGTGAACGGTGTTGACGTGCCCCAAGATGAGATGCTCTGTCTGATCAACCCTCAACTCAAATACTTCTTCAACAGAACCTTTAATTCTTTCCTTTGAGCTAATGTCATTCTTTATGATATCCCTGATACCGTCTATCCCTTTCTTAATCTTGCAGCATACTCAATTCCTTAACGTAACAGTGATCTCCATAATCCTCTGCGCACCCATCTAAAACCTTACTGGCCGATCCAGTCTTCATCTAGTGCAATTGGTGTATTCCAAGTGGTGCCTGCCACAATATCTAGGTACCCCATAGATGTAACAGGGTTCTTTCCTTTTAAATCCAGAAATCATCATCATTTTTTGTTATCAATAGCTGTCCCTTATTTGGTAAACTAATTTGTACTCATAATCATATCAAAGTACTTACATGGCAAACTCAATCAATTATACTGTCAACCTTCTACAAACAGCACTTTAACCCTTCTCTTGAGGGTTACCAATTTTCCCAGCAGGCACTAATATCTCAAGCCCCATGGCACAACAACCGTGAAGCATGTGCCCCATATCTAGGTCTCTTCCAAGAGATACATAGCACCGAACTCATTCCGCTCAATATATAACAAGGAACGAGAACAAGAGAGCAAACCAGTCAACTCCGAGGGACTAGCCTCGAACTTTGACTATATCAAGGCGGACCCTCGAATTGTGGTGGAGTAATCTATACTCCTTGGTTCTTCCAACTTTGATTTCGGGAAATCCTTCCTAACATGCCCAATTGTTCCCCATAGAAAACACATGCCTTCACCCGGCATCCTCCCAGATGGCGTCTCCCGCACCTGGCGCAAACAAGATGACTTCTCCAGGCCTCATTACCACTCTGAATACTATGCCCCTCTTGTCAGGACCAGGAGTAGTATAACTATTAGGGGTCTTTCTTTTTCAGTTACTGGGCATCTGCCCCTACCTGGTCCCACTAATGGGGATACCATTGCTTGAGCTTCCTGCCCTATGGCACTCTCACCCATATCTCATCGCTTGTGTCTTCTATAACAAGATCCTCCCTACTACCCAAGCATAGAAAGAAGTCTCAGGCACTTGAGTGATCCTAACGCTCTGGGCCATCCCAAGTTTCAAACCTTACATGAATTGTTCCTTCCGGACCACATACGTTGGTATCAAATCAAAAGCAGATCTAACCAGCCCATCACATTCAGTGACATACCTTGTCACTAGCTTACCATCCTAAACTGAGTTCATAAACCCATTGGTCTTCGCAGTTTGAACTGCGTCACAGTAGTATCTATAATCGCACAATTTTCTGAATTCCTCCAAAACCCTCATGACAACATTCTGAATCTGGGATACTACATCCCACCACATTCGGGCATCTTCCTGTAGAAATACGTTGCAAGAAGAACCCTGTCATTGCCTACCACTCCTATATAATCAAGGGTGGGGCTGATCATGCCCATCCCCTGTTCAGCTCTGCGTAAATCCAAACCTTCCTCGAAAAATGGAGGATAATGTTTCTGGAGTCTTTCATACGATAATTCTCATCTGTTTCCACGCTTAGATTGAACCAACACTGGTGCCAATACTGTCAAGATATACGAAGCAGCGTTCCCCGGCAGAACCTGCTGTCTCAACCATCTAATCTCATCATCCTGATCTAGCAATCTTGCTTACATACCAGCAAACATCTGCTTCGAATTCTAGGGGCAGGTGGAGGGTTCCAACAACGACTATCATCTGCAACCCCCCCCCCCCCATACTAACGATACCAGGTCCAATTGACTACCTTCGATACAAAATTCCTAAATCTGTCCCCAGTCAATGACTTAACCTCTCAGCCCTGATATTCATATCAAGAATTATCCCATGGGCAACGCCAAACAATCATAATAACCCGACACACAATATGCATATCAAAACACAAATCTACAATGTTCATGCGTCAATTATCGAATCCTATTTCCACCAAATACATTCATACACATCACGCTCTCTATACTAGCATGCAGATAGGGCACATAGGTTTAATTTAAATAATTAACCACATAATCATGTCAATAGATACCAAACCGCAAGTCGAGCTTATCTTTAGCAGAGAGTGTACATGCCCAGCCAGTCTTCAGGAACCCTTAAACCTAGACCGCTCTGATACCAAGTTGCAACGCCCTGGTTATCCAAAACTGTTACATTGTGTGTTTAAAATAGTGCTTAACTTGCTAATCAAGTCATTTGAAGTTAAATGTGTAATTAATGACTAAGTCAAGGTCAAGTATTAAAGATTTGGTCAAAAAATGGTTATTTTTCATTAAAATATTAAGTTTACACACGTGATCCCAAAATCAGTTTACAGATTTGTAAATGACCAATAGAATACAACTTAGCAGTCCTAAGCGGCAAAACAAGGTTTAACCCTAGTTCTTCCAAAGCTATTGTGACAGTGGCGATCGAGCAGGCTTCATATGTACTCACCGCCCCTGAAGCTCTCCAACTCAGTGTTGGTCTAGCTATCCCTTTCCCCTACCTGTCCCATGTAGCACCCGTGAGCCAAGGCTCAGCAAGAAAGCTTAAACCAGCATGCACAACTAGGCAATAATATAAACACAATAAACATAAATCATCTGATTCAATTAACAATAGAATTTATGTAACCAACCATCAGTAATATTCAACTTAGTCAAATACGTAAACAAAACTCATCAATTAATAGAAATGATTTAGTGTGAACCACACTTCTATTTATGGTATAATCTCTAAGCCCGACGCCCTTAGGCTGAGTCCTGTGGTCTCTTAGCCGACCTCGACACCCTTAGGTCGGGTTGCGTTCTACACACTTGCTATCAGCCCCTGGCACCCTTAAGCCAGCCTGCAAACAGATATATAATCACAAATTCATATTGCATAGCAAGTAATCAATGGCAGTGTATACAAGCGTGCCCATCCAGATATTCTTAGCTACAAATATGTTCATATTCATATTATATTCGTTAACAGGGCTTTATGTCCCATTCACAACTTTGGAGCAGTTTTCTTACTTTAAATCTCAAGCAGCTAGCATATGGCAGCCTCAAGCACGATCCCTAATCCTGAGCCCTTGCGGTATAACCTAGTCACAATGCGATAATGGATAACCATTAAAATCCTAAACCAATTAAAAGCTTTGGTATAAATTACTAGACTTCGGGACTTCGAATCTTACTAAACTGGGTATTAGAAATCATCCCAAGCGCTTTGGTTTAATTCGTCGAGCCCCAACAGCCAAATTTGGCTAAGGCTGCCTAGGTGTGTTGTGACCTATCCCCAAGGGTCACGGCGCGCCCCCAAGTTAGAGGCGCCAGCCCTCAAGACCCAAAGGTAGGCAGGCCACAACTGGCCCCTTTAAGGATGCGTTGCCCATGAACTAGTTCGCGTCGCGCCCCCGTGAACCCAAAAATCCTAGGGCTTTTCAATGTTTTCTCCCCAATTCAAAGCCATAGAAATCAACCTAAACATGTTCTAAAGCAATAACTGAGACTACAACTGCCAATAACACCTTATAAACATCACAAACAACCCAAAAGACCAAGCCCAGTGGTTAACCCAATATATAATCCAACCATCAACTGAACAACTCAACCTAGCTATGTTATAGCAGAAACACACCAAAACCAGAGCTAAAAATCTGACCTTAACTGTAAATTTTGACTCCCCTTGACTTGCTTTACTTATTCCTAGCTTCAATCCTCAGCCCTCAAGCTTCAAATTCCCACCTGCTGCATCAATTCCCCAAGAGTCTCACCAAGGTCTTCAAGTGCACCAAAATTGAAAGAGAGAGAGAGAGAAAGAAAACCATATAAAAGAGAGAGAGACAGACAGACAGACAGAGAAAGAGAGGTTCTGGCCACTTCCTAATGTTTTTCTTAAGTTTATCCCTTAACGCAAAAGACAAAAATGCCCTTAAATTCATCGTTAGCCTTTCTAACACAACCAAGGGAAAAATCGTCTTTTCTACCATTTTTTTGCTAAACCTCAAGTAGCCCTATAAACTCCCAACTATTTCCAACATGCTTAATTGATCACCAAATAATTACTTGTTAGCCAATAAATCCCAAATACACACTAAGTCTCTGAAATACCCCTAGGCTCGCCTAGAGCTGGGTATTGGACCCCGTTGTGACTATTCTGCTAATTCGCTCACTAGGATCGCCTCGAGCTGAATATTGCTAATATATCCCAATAATAATGTGGTCTCAATCATTCACACATATATAATTGCATTTATGCCTGCAATAAGCCAATACTACAAATATGCCCTTATTATCAAGAACGGGCCCACATGCATATTCAATACACATAAACATGCATTTAAATCCACATTATCATATAAATCATGTATGCCAAGTAGTCACACATTTATTCAATTAATTCAACATGTATATCCCATTATGCCCTCCATGCACATAGCCTTAACAGTAAATTTTGGACGTTATAGATGCCCTGAGGCCTGTTCACTTCGGAGGAGCGAGGGTGAGACCCACACATGCTTAGGACTTACCTCTTCTCCTACGTACTTAGCATGGTACAAGACAATATGAGTTTTACCTTTATCAAAGGATGAGGACTCCACCCTCGCTTGGCGCTCTTTCTCATGCTCTTTGTCCTCTTCAGCCTCCAAGATGGCTCGGATGGTGAGAACATTTTTGACGTGTTCTTCTTGCATCTATCGGGTGAACTGGGCAAGTGCTAGTCTATCCACGTACTCCGTATGAAGGGCAGCTTCATGTCTGAACTTCTTCGAGTTCCGATAGGAGGAGAGTTCCAAGAGGACAATGTGTTGGCTCTTCTGGAGGAGGCTAAACTAGTGTAGATGAGCCTTCGTGACAAGACAACTGAGCTCCATCTCCGAGTTTGGAAGACTCTTCATCTTCTGGAGCCTGTCGTAGGCTATGACAAGTAGAGTGCGGCAGGAAGGGCCTATCAATAGAAGAATGTCTAAGTAGGGAAGGACAAGCATAGAAGAACTAACCCAAAGCAAAGGTTAAAACACTTACCAACCATGGTAAAGTCCAGGAGAAGAGTAGGGTTGGTCTACATGGGGAAACCACTTGTGAAAAAGAAGTGATCTTTGTGGTCCCTTGCCATGCTCTTGTTGTTGCACAGAGCCTTGTACACCAACCCTAGATAGGTGTGCTTCATAAGGGTGTAAGACCCATCAAACTTCGTCTTCCGTGGGCATGCTCGAAAGTTGTATACGTACAAGAATTCGGCAAAAGAAGGCACATGTCAATTCTATTTGCGGTACAGGATGTATAGTCTAGCCAACACCCAGTACCCTTTCGGGGTCAGCTGGAAGGGGGCTATGCCAATAAATTTGAGGAAGTCGACGTAGTACTGGTGTAAGGGAAGGGTTCCCCCTGCTTGCAGATGTGAAGTGCTCGAGGCTGCGAGGCCATTCACGCTCTGGTGTGCCCTTTCTGACTCTCTGGGTAGGCATATTAGAATTTCATCACCATTCCTATAGTTGGAGATGATCTTGTTCAGTGCCCCCCGATGCCTCAATTTGTTGGAGATGTTCTTGGCTTCGAAGTCATCAACTGTGTAAGGATGAGTCCTAGCCAGAGACCCCTTGTTTACCTCCTCCTCTGAGGCACCACCTCGAAATGTTCACTACGCTGGATGAGCTTGCTCTCTGACCACTAGGGCTCGGCCCTGCTCTAGAGTAGTTCTCTCCTTTCTTCTGTTACCCATCATGCTTCTCAGGCCATGTCAATAATTTCTTGATCGGAGTGATAAAAGCCCTGCTGGTGGAGTTGGTGTAGCTCTTCGAACTTCTTAAATAGATAAAATCAAGCAGTTAGCGTCCTGACCAGAAGAAAAATAGGCCAAAACAAGGATTTCTAAGACAATTGCTCGAGGGGTGGAGGAGAAGAAAAATTCTAAGGAATTGGGGTGTCCTCAGAACCAAAATTTGATGCCAGAAAGAACCACCAGAATTGTGAACTTCGTCTGAATATGAAAATTTTCCAGATTCTTGTCGAATGTCCAGAAACACAGAAAAAGTGTAAATAGGCCCAAGTGACCCGTTTCGGTATTTTTTAACACCAAAATGGGTTTAAAAGGCCAGAAAAAATACCAAGAGGACTTGTAACTCCTAGAGACAACCACAACATAAGCATGAATACAAAGTGTCACAAAAATCTCAAACACAGTAAGATAAAAGGTAGAGACTTACTCGAGGTGAATCTCTGATAAGTTTTGTAATGCGTCGGGACAAGGAAATACTTTATGTCATTGATGTAGAGATATTCTAATTCTCTCCAGCCACCCAGGTCGTCGATGAGAGAATGAAGATGGTGTTTTCTTTTTATGGTTTGGGAGGGAAAGGGCAAGAGTGAAGGGCTCTGGTTGTTGAGGACATTTCAAATGCCAATAATGTTGAGGCTAGGGGGAATTTCAAGTTTTATACTCAAAAACTTAAAGAGACAGTAATCTCCCCTAGTCATTGATCTTCTACAGGGTAGGTACTCAAGTGTGATCCAATGGTCAAGGTGGCCAAGGCATGGATCACGATCATTAGCATGGGAAAATAGAGCCTTGGGTATGGGGAGAAGGGACACTTCAGTATGTAATGGACGTTTTGGGCGTGGAGTGGACTCCTCATTAATTGCACCGATTGATGGACCCAACAATGGGGAGTCAGCACGTGGCATTACCTTTCTGGGGTGCGATGTCATGGGAAGCCAGAGCGTCATCCCCCGAGAACCTTTGAAATAACTCATCAGTTTAAGTCTCCACTAACCAAGGACAAGTGAAGACTTGGGGGGAAAATGTTGTTCGTGATTTCATCTGTGGACACATGGTAGTTGTTCGAGGAGTAATTAGAGCTATCGGGGGCTAATGAAGTCCTGTCGGGCTTGCCTAGAGCTCCTCGGAGTGTAGGCTCCTTCGGATGCAGTTTTCTCCATCTAGCGAGAATGTCTTCAAGTTAGGCCACGCCCCGAAGACCTACGTCAGGGTCCTCCCATTTGATGGGTTGGTTAGTCCTCCAAACCTAAGGAGTTTCTCCTCGGAACACGGAAGGAGTGCTAGATGTTAGTCCCATCGACTTTGGACTGCAAGCGGCTACCTGACAGCTTTTCGTGCCTCGAGTAGTGGTGTCAAGGTTGTACACTCAGCGATTGGTGTGTCCCAAGGTGTAACGCCCTGGATAACCAAGACCGTTACACTGTGTGTTTAAAATAGTGCAAGACTTGCTAATCAAGTCATTCAGACAAAGTGTAAACTCTATACCATTATCAGAGTAGGAATAAAACGATTTTGGGTTACAAACGGGCTATTTTCATTAAAAATGACGATTTAATACATGGAGACTCGAAATAGGGTTTAGATGTCTTAATTACAACAAATTCTAGAAGTTACAAATAGTTCAAGCCACTCTAATGGCAAAATTTACATTTTAGGTTTCCGTCCTGTACAATGTGTCGACTGTGGCGGCCGAGCAGCTGACAATGTACACCTCGCCCCCAGAGCTCTCCAACTCATGGTTGATTCAGCCTACCCTTGCCTTTACCTGCACCACGTAGCACCCGTGAGCCAGGGCCCAGCAAGAAAGCATAATAACATAGTAAGATTAACATCAATAACCAATTATTCCACAATGCATAACCAGAAATTCATCAATTCATAACACTTACTCAAGTAGTAATAACAGTTGTCATCCAGACAGTCAACTAACTATATCCCTAACACAATACTCACATTCACAAACAGTAAGTTGTCATATCCATCAAATAACAATCAGGGTTGGCGCCCTTAGTCGCACCCTCTATTTAACACACTGTCTTCGGCTCATTAGGGCCGCCCCCAGTGTAATACTCACTGACTCCGGCCAGCTTAACCGAGCTCAGTGATAAATAAGCTGCCTCAGCTCCCAGTGGCTGAGCCACGCCCCAGTGCGCATATAATGATTTCGACACCCTTAGGCCGATAATCGCATGTCCCATGGCATAATAACACCATCTCACGACATGATATACAAATGTAGGGAGCTCTTATTCCCATCGTGTCCACATGGTTAATCACATTCACATAATAATGCATACAAACATAGGGAACACTTAGTCCCAACCTAACAACATACTCAGGTGCAGCTTTCTTACCTGTATGCCGAGCTTCCGATGCCCCAACGCCGCGAGCACGGTCCTCTATCCCGAGCCTCACCAAAGACCTAGTCACAACACAAACAAAACATCCTTTATCACTAACCAATCCAAAACTACTTCCCGGAACCAATCCCACGCTCTCGGAATGCCCCAAAACCCTAAAACAATGCACCGGATATATCCCCCGAACCCTCGGAGCAAAGGCTCAAAATTGCAAATTCCAACATCCTGAAATTGGCCTAGCGCCGCGGCGCAGCCCTGTAGGGTCGCGGCGCCCAGTAAGTCCGAAACCCCATCATTCCCAGAAACAGCCTTGCGCCGCGGCGCGCTAGAGCAGCGCCGCGGCACTCCATCGCGAGCCCAGAATTCTGGGTTTTTCCCCTGCGTTTTCCCGAACCCATAACACTCCAAATCGACCCAAACTTATAACTAAGCCTCAAAATCAATTCAGAACCCCAAATGAACCCCTTTTAACAACCTATAAACATCACAAACAACCCCAATCACACAAACACACCCCAAAATCCTATCTTGAGTTTCAAATTCATAAAACTCATACCATGGATTCCAAAACTATAAATCAAGCCTCTAAAACCTTAAACCACACCAGTTACGAAAATTAAACCTAATAAACTCTTACCTCAGTCAAGAACCCAGCTTGAATTCTCCTCAACTCTAGCTTCAAGTCACCTTCCTCTTGATCATCCCAATTCTGAATTCATGCCAAAACCAGCCACTATCTTCTTTCAATTCATGCTTATTCTCTAAAATCTAAACTTGAAACTTACACAAATTATAGACAAACCCTTACCTCTGAGTAATCTTGATTTATGCTCAATTTAGTTGCCTTGAACCATCAAAGCTCCCCTCCTAGGTCTCCCAACTTCAGCTTCCCTCTTCTTCTCTTTTCTTCTATCTTTTCCTCACATTTCAGCATAAATCAATTCCCCACCAAGTCTTATACGTGACCCCCCTTTCCTTCAGCTAAAGTAATCCAATTCCTTGCCTAATGACCACTTCACCCTTTCATCTATTTCCCATTCCAACTAAACCTCAAGGCCCTTTTTGTCATTCCTACTTCCTTACAATTCTACCACTTCCTTTAACCAAACTTGTTACTCTCTATGGTTACTAACAGCTACACAAGTTACCAAACCACCAGTTACCAATATCTCACAAGAACTAAATTACAAAATCCCCAAAATACCCCTAGGCTCCTCCCGAGCCGGGTATAAAATCCCGTTGTGAATTTTGAGTTATCTAGCTCTCTAGGACCGTCTCGGCACGTGCATCGCATTAATATCACCACACCCACGTGGTACAAATCACATCACATAATTATCACACTTATGCCCTCAACGGGCTAGAATTATCACATATCATAATACACATAATCATGCATCTCAAGTACTCAAATAGCCATATAACATGCTTAAAATCATAATCATGCGTCTTAATCATTAAATTCACGCATACATCCCGTTATGCCCTCCAGGCACGCTAATCAAGGCCCTTAAGCCTTATTAGCAAATTTGGGTTGTTACACAAGGTGTCATCTGACATAGGATACATGCACCGCATTCTGACCATGTAAAGGGCATGTTCCCCATAAAAGAGTGGGCTACGACCTACAAATTTGGCCCCATGTGATCCGAATGGGCCCACTGCCACCTTTATCACATAAATGTATTTTAATTAGGCATTTAATCCCAGTTTTGTGAGAATATTCTGGTATTAACTCCTTAATAAGAGATTTAATTACTTTCAGCCTCTATAAATAGGGCTAGGGCACCATTATAAAAGGGTTCACAATTTTTGTTTTCAAAGCATTGCGTAAATGCTGCTTGAACTCCATTGAAGCTTGCCAAACCAAACTTCACATACCCTAATACTAAAAGCCTCATGGACTCAGGTTGTTTTATAACATGAACCACGTAAAAAATTTGGGTTCTTTATTGCATTTCTTCAAAATTATAATCATTAAGTTGATAGCAAAAAAGGTCATCAACACATACTCTTTGTGTGAAGGTAAAAAAAAACAATGATAACATGAAAGCTTTCTTAACTATGATATCTTCTATAAAGCTTATTTGTTTTCTTTAATCATTATTTATACTTCCAATCAAATACTATTTAATAAAAAAAATAATCATTTAAAATATTTTTATTGCTCAAAATAGACAATGTCCTTAGAATTAATTAAAAAAATATAAAAATAGACATATGAGATGAGTATGCTAATTGCTTATATAACTTTAGTTTATAATTAAAAATGAAAAACACAAAAGAAATGTGATAAGCTAAGGAAAGAGTCAAGAGCAGAGGAATGAAGCAGTCAACAGACCACAGTTTCGGTATCGCATCTGCTTTCTGCCACCAAAATAAGTCTCTCATTGTCTCTCTTTTGCTCAAAATTTCCAAACTAACCTTGGAATCCCGCCCACACAAAATTTTGAAACCTGCAATAATACTGTTGACCCTCGATTCGGTCAACACACGGAGTCAAGTAAAAGGACAAAAATAAGATGAAATAAAGCCAAAAAGATAAATGACACCAAGATTTGTAGTGGTTCGGCCCCAGTGATGGTAATGACCTACGTCCACTTAATATTCTTATTAATGTAGAACTCTAAAACTTGTGATCAATAAACTAAGGTTCACGACTTTCACAAGTTTGGAGATTAATACAAATTTGGCAGATAAAAACCCCTCTCTTGTCAAGATTCAAAAGTCCCCTCTCTTGATCCCCTTTGAGTCTTATTTATAGGCTCAAAGAGTTCCTTCGAGGTTGGTGGGCCTTGATTACATTTAATATAAGAGTATCTCAAACAATAATGGAAATTACAATTATTACATAATTGCAAGATTACAAATCTATAAAATATATCTGAAATACTGTGACCAGCCTAGTCGCCTATGAAATATGCCTTCTGCTGAGTAAATCCTCTTCTGGTCAATGGTCGAACAGAACGTACCCACTTGAATAGTCACTGCACTAGACGTGCATATTTATTTTGCCACATCATCAGACGAATCATTTTTAGGTAAACATTTGCCCCCCAAGTTTATTTTACTGTGACCAGCATATAATAAACTTACTTGACCAGTGTTTTGTCTGACATGTCACATCTGTCAGCACCTTTTTGAAAAAGTAAACAATCATGACTGTTACAGTTTCCCAAAAATAGTTTGATGGCTAATGCGATTTCCCATGCATCGAAAACTTACCTCCATCATTACCTCTTTAACTGCACCATGATCAGTATAAATAAGTTACTTTTCCCACTTTTTACTTTTTTACCAAATCCTTCTCTCCTCAAGAACTCAAAAAATATCCCAATAGATCCCAGAAAAATTCGCTGATCTGAGACGTGTTCGATCAGTTTGGAGCGACAACATTCTCGACTCCTTTGCAATCTACAATTCAAGTAAGTTTTTGAACTCGTCTTCTCTGCTATATATTCTAGAATAAGTTTCACAAGTTTTTTGGTTTGAGTTTCTATACGTTCTTGAGAAAAAATTATGGGTGATCGGGTTTGTACGCAAAAACATGATAGACTAGGTATTTTAGGCAGTAAAAAAAACATTAGGTGAGGCTTAGAAATCAGTGTCATAAATAGGAATATTGTTTTAGGGCCCAAAATCAAGATTTTACTGTTTTCAGAAAAACTAGGTTCTTCCCGCCTTTTTTCGGAGTCGAAACTTTTCACTTCCACTTTTTGATCTATTTTTCCAAACTGTTCGCATGTTTTTAGTGCTTATGTTAGGATGTTGCTGGTCGTATAAAAACTTAACTTTTATATACGAGCAACGTTATCCTTTCAGTTCCTCTTCTTCTATCTATTTGTCGTAGATTCTCATTTCCCCTTTTCTCTTCTCTGATATTCATGCACGATCCTTGGGGAGGTGAGAGGCCAATAGACAACAATCTTCTCGCGTTGCTGTTCGAAGATCAAGAGCAACTTCCACTTCCTTTCTTTAACTTTCCACCTTAACAACAAAACCCCACGACCAGCCACCTAGACCGCCAGCAACACATGGGTCGTGTTAAACACATAGCCTGTAGGAAAAAGAAAACCACAAATTCTCCTTCTAACCGACCAGCAACTAACAACGAGGGTCCTTCAAGTGATCCTTAGCCCATAAATATTCCACTACAAGAAATTCAACCCAAAGCCCGGCCTCGCGACGACCTTCGACCAGAAGTTGACTGGTATGTGGCGCCTCGTAGTGTCATTTCGGCTAGGACAGTGACAAGGTACCTCAAGAATTACGGACTTCCTGGGGTTACCTTAATCAAACCTATCTCCAACCAATGGGAAAATGTGCCTGGAGGCGCCTTCAGCACTTGGTCGAGGTTCCACGTCGAGGCAGGGGAAATCTTGCCCCTGCACAAATTTTTTCAAGGGGTGGCCAATTACTTTGAGGTCACCCCCTTCCAAATTACTCCCAACGGATATAGAGTACTATATGCACTCTATATCCTTTACAACCATAAGAAGTGGCATGTGCCCACACCGCACAAGATCAACTACCTATTCGATCTCAAGTTCTACCCCCACCAAAACATCACGGGGTTTTTCCATTTCTGTCACCAGGAATCTACTCGCATATTTCTGAGTGACGTCACCTACAAATCCAACATAGGAAAGTACTTCCTTACGATAGACCTGGTCGCTGACAACCTGGCCTTCACCTGAGCAGGTAAATCTCTCAATCACTGGTCGTTTATTTTCTGCTAGTTTTTTCTTCACCATCCTTAGAACATTGATGTTGTGTCTAAGTCCATGGTATTGACCAGAATCCACTCTAGAGATGGAGATGAGGGTCGCATCCCTGGCCAGCATGACAAATATTGAGAAGAGTGTCAAAGAGCTGGTCACTAAAAGCAATCTGAGGTTGGTCGGCCTTTTGGTACCTCACCAAGAAGTGAGGGAGTCCACCTCGGGGAGTGAAACTGGAATGGAAATCCCTGAGCAGCAACAGGATGTGTCACAACCCCCGAGATGTCAGGCTATAGGAATGACCATTCGGGAACCCTTCAGCAAGCCTCGGGTTGCTGTTGTCCCTTCCCAACACGGGAGAGGCAAGCAAAAACTTCCGGAGTACAGTGACCCTATACTCGAATCCTCCGACGAAAATAGTATAGATTTCTCACTCTTATATAGCCTACCTATCCCCTGTCATTTATTTGACAGGGATGGAAACTTTAAATTTATGACCAATAACTTTAACTCAAACTTCTTCGAGCCAGAGAGTGAGTGTAGTAGTAGTTCTATAAATAATGTATCGACCAGTAGTAATAGCTCCGGAATATTACTTAGAATTTCCCTTTATCATTATGTCCTTGCTCTTCTAAATTATATTGTCTAATCGATTGTTTTTATATTGCCGTCATGACCTCTGAGGAAGCCTTCGACATATACACCAACGCTGAAGCTCCTGCGACCAAAAAGAAGGCGAGCAAGAGACACCAAGGGGAGAGCAGCAGCGATCCCTCTAAGAAAAAAGCCTGAACAGAGGATCCTCCAACGCCTCCCCCAGCACCCACTCCTTCCAGGAATATGACACCTCCTTCTCCTCGCAGTAGCCTCCCCCACGAACCAGGGAGGAGACCCTCGACCAACGACTCACTGAGTAGTTCCTTCAATGCTACTTATGAGAAGTTAAAAAGGCTTTGAAAGCATCGTCGCAGCCAAGAAGCCTTCTCGCATCTTCCTCCACTAGTGAACAGCCAGGTCATCAGTCGTGGACTATCTGAAGTCCTCAGCATAAGTGTGTTTCTTCTTTTTCCTTTTTAATCGAACAACACCTTCTTTAACAACTCCTCACTGGTTTACTTTTCTTTTCCTGTTCGCATGGTATCCTCACCATAGGACACAGCTGGCGCCAAGCCGAGGAGACTGAGGCTAGATTTGCTGAGGAAATCAAGGCAGTCGAGGCCAGATATGTCGAGGAGCTGAAGGGGGTCAAGGCCAAACATGCCGAAGAGGTGAAGACGGTCGAGGCTAAAGTTGCTGAAGATCTTAAGGCCGCCGAGGCTAGGGTTGATGACCTGAGCGAGGAGCTGAGGAGATGCCAAGAATCCGTGGTCAAAATTTCTACAGTCAAGGAGAATTTTAAGGAGGCTTCAGAGATTAACTACAATGGAGCATCAAAACTTCAAGAGGACCTTGTGATCAGCTGGAAGGAAACCGCCGAGCTGGAGGAGCGAACCAAACTACTCGAGGAAACGAACTCTCGCAATTTGGAGAAGTTCAAGGGAGCAACTTTTAACTACTTTTACTTATTCTGGAAGAACAATCCAGATGCAAATTTTAATTATCTCCCCGAGCAGGTAAAGAAGGACGAACTGGCAAAGTGTGATGCTCATCTAGCAGAGGAACAGAAAGCTCAGGAGTCCCTTGAAATCTCCTTGGTGACAGGCACCGAGGTTGTTGAAGATGATGCGGGGACCACCGTCAACCAATAGTCCCAACCAGATCCTCCTGCTGCTCAATGATTAATTTATTATTATATATTTTTATTTGTAACTGGGACATACGAACTACGGTTCGTAATGCTAAGACAATTTTGCTGCTCAAGGCAGCTTTTCTTTTAATTTGTTAATTACATCCGAGCAGTAACGGCTTGCGGTGTAAAACATTTCATTTTGGTATTATAATATTTATGATTATTATAACATATGTCCGTATGACTGAACTTAGCATAACACTTTGTTCTGATTTTACAAAACTTAGCATAGTACTGTAGTATGCTTTCCCTTATGTTGCTCATGTGTTTACATATACATGTTGATATGCTTTGCTTGCTTGGTATCTTATATGCCCCCAAGTGAGCGAGGAGCTTAGGGTTCTCATTCACTTGCCATGACCAAGTCCTGTTCGAACATTACTGCTCGTGTACTTATAATAAAACAATAATATAGCAAAAGAACACACGTAATGAGAAAATACTTGTAATAAATACAATAATTGGCAAGAATAATTAGATGCGCACATTTCCTTTTATTTCTCATAATAAATGGACAAAATTGTGTCTGTACGAGTGATCAAAAATTGATCTTACAATTGTATGCGACTAGCCATATAACTAACTAGCCCTTGTTCATAAACTTGTAAAAAGGAATGTTGCGCAAGTGTTCTCCATTCAAATAGCGAGGAATGAGATCTCCGTTTAAGCAAGCAAGTTTATATGTGTCTGGTTGAAGAACTTCTTCAATTTGATACGGACCTTCCCAGTTTGGTCCAAGCACTCCGGCAACTTGGTCGCGAGTGTTGAGAAAAACTCTTCTAAGTACCAAATCTCCCACGTTAAACATTCTTTCACGTACTTTAGAGTTAAAATACCGAGCGACCTTCTGCTGGTAAGCTGCTACTCGAAGTAGAGCTTGCTCGTACCTCTCATCGACCAAGTCCAAGGACTCCATCAATAATTGATCATTAGTGCCTTGATTGTATGTTAGCCTTCTATGTGATGGGGGTTTGAGCTCAACAAGCAACATGGCCTCATACCCATAGGCTAAGGAAAATGGAGTATGGACTGTTGTTGTCCGATGGGATGTTCTATACTACCAAAGGACTTCTGGTAACTGTTATGGCCATGCCCCTTTTGCTTCATTAAGCCTTTTCTTCAGGGTGTCCTCCAGAGTCTTGTTGACAGCCTCAACTTATCCGTTTGCTTGCAGATGAGCTACTGATGAAAAACTTTTTATAATCCCATGCCTCTCGCAGAAATCAGTAAAAAGATCACTGTCAAATTGTGTGTCATTATCTGAGACAATTTTCCTTGGTAACCCACATCGACACACGATATTCTTGACCACAAAATCCAAAACTATCTTGGTTGTTATGGTTGCTAGCGACTCAGCTTCAGCCCACTTTGTAAAGTAGTCAACAACAACTACTGCATATTTGACATTCCCTTTTCCTGTGGGTAAAGACCCGATCAAATGAATCTATTTGAGCTCATTAGGCGTTGCTCGTGGTATTTTGGAGAATCTTTGGCACTTGTCACATTTCCGAACAAAATCAGTAGAGTCTCATTCATGGTAGGCCAGAAATACCCTTGCCTTAAGATCTTTTTTGACAAACTCTGCCCCCCAGCGTGATCTCAACAAAAACCTTCATGGACTTCTTGCATTAGTTCCTTAGCTTTCTCCTTAGAGACACACCGTAACAAAGGCATTGAGTGCCCTCTTCTATATAAAATTTCGTCGACCAGAATGAATCGAGCCAACTGCCTCAAGAGACTCCTTGCTTTGGTTCTTTCTGCTAGCAGCAATCCCTACTCAAGGAATCTAATGATTGGTGTCATCCATGTGTTTGTCGCTTGAATCACCAGTGAAGACACTTCTGCTTGAATGCTTGGTGCCGACAAATGTTCAATTGGTGTTATGTTAAAGGTGTCAGCATCCTTCGCACTTGCTAACTTGGCTAAGGCATCAACATTCGAATTCTGATCGCGGGGCACTTGTTGGAGAGTATACCTTTCAAACTGTTCCAATAAGTCCTTTGCTTTGTTCAAATAAGCAACCATTTTGAGACCCTTAGCCTGATATTCTCCCATAATCAGATTAACCACTAGCTGGGAATCACTATAAGTTTCTAGTGATTTTATATCCATGTCCTTGGCTAGCCTTAATCCTACGAGCAGAGCTTTGTATTCAGCTTCATTATTGGATGTCGTAAAGTCAAACTAGATTGCACAATGGAACCGATGTCCTTCTGGTGTAAATAATATCAGACCTGATCCTGCATTATGCTCGTTGGAAGAGCCATCTATGAACAATTTCTAGGAAGGAACTTGAATTTAACTTCCAGTCTCTTCCATCGGCTCACTAATTGGGATCCCGGTGAATTCTGAGACAAAGTCTGCTAGAGCCTATCCTTTCACAGCTACTCGTGGAGAATAAGAAATGTCAAACTGTCCTAGTTTGACTGCCCATTTTAATAACCGACCAGCGACTTCTGGTTTCTGGAAGACTTTCCTTAATGGCTGGTCGGTGAGCACCACGATGGGGTGAGCCTAAAAGTAAGGTCGCAGCTTCCTTGAGGCCAGAATCAAGCAACAAGCTAACTTTTCAATGGGTGGATACTGCAACTCTACTCCCACTAACCTCTTGCTCACATAATACACTGCTTTCTGAATGTTGTCTTCTTCTCTGATTAAAACAGCACTAGCAGCATATTTTGTGACTGCCAAATAGATGAACAGAGCTTCCTTTTCGAACGACTTGGACAAGATTGGTGGTTGCGACATGTGGGTCTTTAGAGCCTGAAAATCATGTTCGCACTCTTCTGTCCATTCAAATTTCTTGTTCCCCCTGAGTATATTGAAAATGGGACACACTTGTCCGTCGACTTGGATATGAATCTACTAAGGGCAGCAATCCTCCCAATTAGGCTTTGAACATCTTTATTCTTGAAAGGAGACTTCATCTCGATTAGTGCCTGAATTTTTTTGGGATTAGCCTCAATTCCTTGCGAGTTCACTAAGAATCCCAAAAATTTCCCTGATCCAACACCAAACAAACACTTGAGGGGGTTTAGCTTCATCTGATATTTGTTCAAGATGTTGAAGCATCTTCGAAGGTCCTCGATGTGTTCTTTAGCTTTATTTGACTTAACCAACATGTCATCTACCAGTCGGTTATTTGAACATATGGTTGACCAGACGCTGGTAAGTCGCACAAGCATTTTTCAAACCGAAGGGCATTACTTTGCAGCATTATAGCCCTGTATATGTTCGAAAGCTAGTGTGATCCTCATCAGGTGGATGAATACTGGTCTGATTGTATAGAGAGTATGCATCCATGAATGATAAAATCTCGTGTCCTGATGTCGCATCGACCAACTGCTCTATCCTTAGGAGTGGGAAACAATCCTTTGGGTAGGTTTTATTAAGGTCTGTGAAATCCACACACGTCCTCCACTTGCCATTTGGCTTGGGAATCAGTACGGGACTAGAGAACCAAGATGGATAAAATGCTACCCTAATGAATTCATTTTCCTTCAGCTTTTCAACTTCCTCTCTTAGGGCCTTTGATCTGTCTTTGTCGAGGAGCCTTCTTTTTTGTTGTACTGGTGGAAATTTTTGTCTATATTTAAGACATGGCTGATTACCACTGGGTCTATCCCAACAATATCTTTATGCGACCAGGCAAACACCTCCTGGTTCTCCTTCAAAAATTCCACCAGTTTGTTTTTTGTTGTTGTCTCTAAGATTTTACCGACTTTCACAACCATTGTCGGATCTGCTTCTTCTAGTTGGACCTCCTCGAGGTCTTCCACTGGTCCAACATTTTCTTCAAAATCTCCAAAGTGAGGATCTAAGTCTCTATCCTCACTTTGGGCAACACCCTATTTGGTGACCTGTTCACCTGATTGGGCTTGTGCTTCATTTACTGACAACAACCTTTTCTTGGCTTTTTCCCCCGATCCGCCCCTTTTTTCCTTGGTGATCGAGGAATTATAAAATTCTCGTGCTTCTCGCTGGTTTCCCAACACACACCCTATCCATGTGTCAGTTGGAAATTTCATGGCCAAGTGCTAGACTGAGGTTATGGCTCGCAGGTCGACTAGAATAGGCCTTCCAATCACAACATTATATGCATAAGGACAATCAACTACTATAAAAGTAAGTAGTAATGTCCTGTTCGCAAGTGCAGTTCCTGTTGTGACTGGGAGCCTAATCGACCTAGTTGGGTCGAGCCCTTCAAAGGAAAAACCATAAATGGTTTGGTTGCATTGTTCCAAATCTTGCACTGACAATTTCATCCTCTCTAGTGAAGATTTATACAAAATGTTGACTGAGCTTCCTGTATCTACCAACACCTGCTTAACCATCATATTGGAAATCTGGACGTCCATGACCAAAGGATCTGAATGAGAAAATCGAACATGTTGTGCGTCAAGCTCAGAGAGATGTTATCGATTCTTCCTCTGTTTGAGCTTTTTTGGGAGTTCGCTCCTCTATGTTTAGCATTTTAATATCCTGCCCGTGACATAGGTTCAGGCGTATCTCTCCCTCGCCTTCCCACTATCTCCTGCTATGTTGGTCCTCTGCAGATGGTCAGCAATGTACAAGCAACTGGAGCTGGCTGTAAAGGAGGTGAGCGTTGGCGTACAGGTGCCTGCTCGTTGCCTCCTTGAGCCTCTCGCTGAGAACCTCCAGCTGCTCACACATACCTCCTCAGATATCCTTGTCTAATAAGGAACTCAATCTCATCCTTAAACTGGTTTCATTCGTTTGTGTCATGTCCATAGTCGTTATGAGAATGAAAAAACTTAGTAGTATCCCGTTTAGAGATATCTTTCCCGATTGGGGCTGGTCGCCTGAAGGGAATAGTAGTGTCATTGGCCTGATATACCTCTGCTCGGCTATCGACCAGGGTTGTGTAATTAGTGAACCTCGACTCGTATCTATTACTTTTTGGGTGCTTGTTCTCAGATGTTGTCGACTCGTGGTTCACCCTTTTCCCCCCATTCTTTCCACTATTTTTATCGTTGCCATTGGTCTTTCTGGACTCATTGGTGGCTTTGGCGAGAGATCCTTTTGGACCCTGGTCTTCCGTGAGAGACTTCCCTTTGTTGGCAATGGCCTCCTCGAGCTTGATGTACCAGTCTGCTTGGTCCAAAAATTCCTGGGTACTCTTTACCCCATTCTTTCGCAAACTGCTCTAAAGGGATGAGTGGAGCCTTACCCCAACTCTAAGTGCCATCATCTTATCTTCATCTCCAACCGTCTTGGCCCCAGCAGCTGCTCGCATGAACCACTAAACATACCCCTTAGGGGTCTCTCCTTCTTTCTGGCGTATCTCGACCAGCTGATTAGCCTCGGTGGGATGTACCTGACCGACATAGAATTTCCTGTAAAACTTCTTTATGAACATTTCCCATGAGACTATACTAGCAGAGGGAACTAGAAAAACCACTCTTGGGCAGTCTCGGATAAAGTGGCAGGAAAAATTATGCACCGAGCATCGTCTGACACCTTTTGGATGTCCATCTGTATCTCGAATTTGTTCACGTGAGATACAGGATCTTCTAATCCAGTGTAGTTGGGCAAGACAAGCATTTTGGATTTTCTCGAACTCTCAGCCATCGCGATTCTTTTCACAAATGGTGTGCCCTTTCTCTGATCAAACTCAATATGGAAAATCCGGTTCCCAACTAATTGCTGGACGACCTGATTTAAAGCATTGAGCTAGGCCTGCATGGCATCGGGTACTGTTGGAGCAACCGGAGCTGGGGGAAATACTCATCGTGTTTTTCCCTTTTATGATTGAGGACGTCCCTCAGTTCTTCCTCTCTACATCTTTGCTTGCTCGTGCCCATTTGATCAAAGACATTTGGCTGTTTAGGTTGCCCCCCATCATTTTGGCTCATCGGCTAGTTCTCCCTTGGTGGAGGGTTCTACTCTTCATCCCTCTCTTCTTTCCGCCTTCTAGCATTCCTTCTGCCAGAATCCGCCTCGTTATAATCATGGCCATCTTTAAATTTTGACTGATGACGGTGCGATTGTTGTTCGCACTATTTCCCTCTCTCCCTGCTGGAATGTCCCAATAGGTGGGTGGAGGCTTGCATTGATTAGTAGGTCCTCAAGCATTATTATGTCGTGGGGGACCCCTGACCGCAGAGCCTGATTCCACCTGCCTTCTACTCACTGAAGGACGTTGTCCTCTGCTTTGAGGGTTTTGCTCCTCAGCCGTCTGGCATATAGGGATTCTAGGACGTTGCCCGGACCTATTCTGCCTTTGCTTTTGGGGATTAATTTGACCAGCATGAGAGGGTGGCTGCTGCCCAGGATCCTGGAACGGCTTCTCCTACTGAGCAGCAAGGGATTGTTCTGGCCTCTGCGGGTTCGCCAGTTGTGGCAGATTATGGTGATGTTGGGGATGATTTGATTGTGGACCTTTTTGTGGGTGCGTACTAGGTGGCTGATCCAGTTGGGAGGCAAGTGCAGGTTGTCCCCTTGCCAACTGGATGGCTGCTTTCAGGCCAGCGGTCCATGTCAGCTTGCCGCTCATTCAACTCTTGGCATTGCCTATCAATCTTCCTCTGCTGCAACACAATTGTTTCAACCACATTTTCTTGATTAGCCCTCAGATTGGCTAATTCCTTTTGCAACACAATCAGAGTCATCCTCAAAGTTTCAGAATCAATTTCCTCCTCTTCCAATTCTACTTGCGGCTCATCCTCAACCACATTTTGTGGAGGAGGTTGGGTTGGCGCATTTCCAGAGGTTTGCCCAGTTTTCCTAGTTGTTTTCTCCATTTGATCTTCCTTGAAGTCTTGAGTTCGGCTCTCAATAAAAGCACCAAAATGTTGACCCTCGATTCGGTCAACGACACGGAGTCAAGTAAAATGACATAAATTAGATGAAATCAAGCCAAAAAGATAAATGACACCAAGATTTATAGTGGTTCAGCCCCAAAGATGGAAATGACCTACATCCATTTAGTATTCTTATTAATGTAGAACTCCAAAACATGTGATCAATGAACTAGGGTTCATGAGTTTCACAAGTTTGGAGATGACCACAAATTTGGCAAATAAAAACATTATAATTCTCTCTTTCAAGATTCAAAAGTCCCCTCCCTTGAGCCCCTTTGAGTCTTATTTATAGGCCCAAAGAGTTCTATCGGGGCCGGTGGGCCTTGATTACGTTTAATATAAGTGTATCTCAAACAATAATGGAAATTACAATTATTACATAAATGCGAGATTACAAATCTTTAAAAGATATCTGAAATACTGCGACCAGCCTGGTCGCCTATCAAATATGCCTTCTGCTGAGTAAATCCTCTTCTGGTCGATGGTCGAACAGAACGTACCCACTTGAATAGTCACGTGCACCCCACGTGCATATTTATTTTGCCACGTCATCATGAGAATCTTTTTTAGGTAAACAAATACTTTATTATTAGAGAAATTGGTGAAAATGACATCTTTTTTTAAGTGATTTTACACTCTGCCTTACTTTTAATATTTTTTTGCAAAATGGTCTCTAAAATTCGACAAGTTGTCTAAATTTTTCGACCAGATGTTTGAATTTTTCGACCACCTATCTAAATTTTCGACTAGATGTCTAAATTATAAGAGACAATTTTTGAAAAAATTATTAAAACTAGGTTAGAGTGCAAAATAATTTTAAAAAATAGGTCATTTCGCTAAAACAAAACAAAATTATGTTTCATCAGCATAGCGCAATTGGGATAAAAAATATTGGACCCCATACCACAAACAATAACACTTTCTACTCCTCTATATTTAATATATTGTGAGCATTATTTTTTATATTTTTTGAAATGTTTGTGAGCATTATTATTATTTACCATAGTTTTCATACTGTGTATTTTTTTATTGTCCTTTTCTCTACATTTTTTGCAACATTTTTTTTAACTATCATTTCCATTTTTTCCATATTTTGTTTCTTTTATGGATATTTTTAGCAACTTTTTAATTTTTTTAAATTATTGTTTTGTTTTTTATTTCTACAAAGCTTGCTTTCATTATTATTTACAATGTTTTATTATATATATATATTTTCTTTTTGCGAATTTTTATTCACATTGTTTTATTTATTTTAGATACCATTTCCTTTTTATATATATATATATATAATAATAATAATAATAATAATAATAATAATGGGAGATTTTGTGGTAGGGTAGGTTTTATACCCTATTGTACGATACGATACAGTTTTCAAATATGTGAATAAGCCATGACTCAATTTTTTAAACATGAATGTGTTCATTATAGTTACGACAACCCTCTTGTATATTTTCGAAATTTTTTGAATAATTTAGTAAGCCAAAAATATAATTCATAATATTTCGAATCACCACATGAAAAAAAAAAATCAATCTTATTTAGAGCACACAGAATTATTCAAAATTTCTAAAAAAACGTACACAACAAATATCAACATGTAAAAACATTTGGTCATGACTTATTTACGTATGTGAAATTGGAACTGTTGACACAATTTTTCACCAACAGTGAATTATGAAAATAGCTAGGATGAATTAGTGCTTAATGATAAACCACAATAAGAAAATGATACTCAAGAGCACCAGAAAAGAACTCTAAAGACCACTCGTCTTTTTTACGTGGTTGGGGGGTTAAAATCCACCTAGTCCACGAGTCTATATTATTACTGTTTTTCTCTCTAAATTTTTACAGAGTTTTTGCAGTACAGAAAAATGCAACTTCCCTATCCAAGATCTTAGTATTTATATAGAAAATCCCTGGATAGGCCTTGGGGTCATCATGTGACTTACCCCCCAGTATCACCTGTACCACACTAATTATAAATAATACAATTTATCCTAAGGTATGGTCTGATCATTAGATAAAACTGATCATGAATCCTCAGAGATAATTGGGCATGTCATGCCTGACCATGCATGATTATATTACGTGTCCGGGTTTTCAGGGATCCGCGGACATGCTATGTCTGACCATGCACATCTATATAACGTATCCGGGTTTCTAAAGATCCAAGGATACGTCAGGTCTCTAGCGTACCTCGAGCGGAATACATTGTGAGCTCGTGTCATGGATGCGATGCCTTATAAACATTACAAGCTCGTGCTTATTGCTTTGCATTCCCCAGCTCGTGCTATTAACCTGGGGAACCGTGCTGCCTTAATGGAGAAAATACAGACTTATGGATCATTTATTACAGTTCCTTACTCGCCAGCTGTACACAATCTAAATATAAGACTCGTGCTGAATTTTAGGAGGCACATTTGCCCCCTAAGCTCCTGCTCGTGTTTTATGACATCACCTTCTGACTTACACGGTTGGGACTTTTAAACTTTGTCGCGATTATCCAGGCTTGCCCACTACTCGAGTATTTGACACGTGGAACACTATGATTGGCGTTTGTTCGGGTTTCGAGGACTGCAATAATGGTTTGGCCAACTTTTTACCGTCGTTTCGCCTTTCAAAACACTACCCTCGGATCTTGAACTAGTCAGATCGGATGGTTCACATTTTTTATGCCATTTATGTATAAAAAGGGACAGGTCAATTCCACAGTTTACCACCTTTCATTCAAAAAATTTCCCCATCTTCTATCTTCTATGTTTTCAAACCTCTTTCCTTCTCAAAGAAAAGAAAGAAAAAACCTCAAAACCCTTTGTTCCCAAAATCTTTCAGAGACCCATCCTTTCAGCTGTTCAGGAGTGAGTCTTCCAATCCTTATGAAATACACCTCTTCTATCGACGATCATACTGTAAGTCCGATCACTTTTCATGGGCTCTTTCTTTATAGATTTCTAAATTTTATTTACCATGCTCTTTCATGCTTCGCTGTAGTCAATATTGGGTGTCTTCTTGATTTTTAGCACATATGTTTCAACTTTAGGTTTACACAGAAGATTTGGAACTTTTCCTAAAATTATGATATTCACGACATAGGATATTTTCTAGGTAGATTTGGGTAAACTTTGACAACTTTAGAAATTACCCATTCGGTGCATAGAAGATGAAAGGTTAGGGTTAAAATAATCAGATTGCTTAGGGAACACGTTTTTTTTTTTTCTCTGGGTGGCTTTTCTCTAAACCGCCCCCAAGGAAAATAGTGGTCGAATTTTCTGACACACGGATCCCTAAATACCAGGGGTTGTTGGTAAAAAACTAGGCACGTAGCGTAGGTAGCATGTGGCGTCACGCAATGGGCTGAGATTAACTCAGCTCGGGCATCAAAAGCACCAATTCCCTTCGTGCTTCCTTTCCTTTATCTTTATAAAATATTAGGTCACCTAGTAAGTGATTCATCGTTCTTGTTCGCTAGGCAATCTAATGGCACCCAAGAAGAGCGTACCCAAGAAGAGTGTAGCTGACTCCTCGTCCTGACGAATCCACAAGGGAAAAGAGATCGCCTTCGAATCTCCTAGTCCTCATTTTAGCCCCATGCAGGAGAAGGAGGTTGTGGTTGGTCCTCATGCGTTCTTCGAGGAAGAGACAATTGTCTCCAAGATCACGACCCAAGGAAGGGTCAACAAGATAATGTTCTCCCATAACATCGAGGTCGGGTCCGGGGTCCTCATAGCCTGACCTCTGTCTGAAGGGGAAAGGAGCTGCGTGCCTCTCCATGATGACTTCGCGGCCTGGAGTGACGAGCATTTGAAGGCGGGGGCCTTCCTTCCTCTGGATCAGTGTGAGGTGCCCACTCGAGCTGACATCTTTTATTTTTTCTGCCTCAAGGCCAGCCTGGAACAACGAGGGCGATGTGATGGGTTCTATTACTTGACTCGATTCCCAAACTCGACCTCGGTCATTGAGCTCCCCAGCCATCCCAATGACTATAAAGATCGATTCTTTATGTTGAATGGGTTCCGTAACTGCGAACACTGATACTTCAATCGTCCTCATAAGTCTCATTTTCTTTCTTATCTCGTGAAATCATTCTCTTTGTATCTGGATCTAATTCTTGTGTATATACTAATTGAGTAGTATTTTTGTACTGCCATATTCGCGAGGACTGTCAAATCTGCGACCCTCGTGGGTCAATATGATACGTTATCTAGGCTTCTTCCTAGTGATAAGGACTACCGCCAGCTCGTGACCGATGACACGATGTTGGCGTGTAAGTTAATTGTTGAAGGCCAGACTCTGGGTTTGAAAAGAACATGGGCTAACCTCCTGGTGGTCCGCGAGCTCCCACCTACCCATGAAGGGGATACCGAGGCCACCGAAGGCGAGGAGCATGAAGAAGACGAAATACCTCTCGTGCGGAAGAGGGGGGCTCCTGAGGCTGCTTGGGACCTTAAGTTAGAGCGAGTTTCATTGGGGGCAGCAGCCGGCCCCACCAACCAAGGTAACCCATACCCCTATAGGGATTTAGATAGGGTTGTCGCTAACCTTAGGTTAGTTAGGTTTAATCCAAACTAGCTCATCCATCGCGACCCTAGCGATCTAGATTGTAATATAACCCTGCTCCAGTGTGTGTACCACTTACTGTTACGCCATGACATGGGCTACCCTAAAGGGACCGTTGTCGTAGACAATACCCTATCCTTTAGGTCGGCCTTTTTTGAAGAATATGGGACCAATCTCAGGTCGTGGCCCTCTCTACTCCAGGGTACCCTTGCCCCTGGACTCAGCCAGTACATAGAGGAGTCCTGCCCTGAGATAGAACCTGAGCCTGAACCTCCCCTAATTCAAGAAATTGTAGACTTAGACTCCACCTCTCCTCCAGCAGTTCCAAGGCTGGAGGTCGTGACAATTGACTCATCCCCTAGCCCGGAGGGTAGGGCTTTTTATTATACTGTATATGTATACACATTTTATGTAAACTGATGACTTTACATCTATACTTACTTCCTTCTCCTTCTTTTCATGTGAAGAAATGGCACAACCAGAACATCCCGATATCCGCACGATTCTCCAAGAGGGAAAAACCAGCTCGAGACCTGCCATAAAGAAACCCCGGTTCACAGCAAAGAAAATGCCCCCTGCGACAAGGACTACCTCCAAATCCCCGGCTAATGGGAAAGGCACGAGCTCGGCAGCTCCGACTGCTGTCACGATGGAGAAAAGGGGTGCCCCTTCGCCTCCTCAATTTTCACCAGTTCCTGCTCAGGATCAGATAGTAAAAGCTGACCCCACAACTCGAATTGTCCCCACCACCACCATGCGCATCCCAGTTAACCCTCATGACATGGAGAAGATCCCCGATACCTTTTGGGGGACTCTCTATGAGAAGGCGAACCACGTGGTGGAGCATATATACAAAGCCAACCCGAGGGATCTGAGGACAATAGAAAAGAATAGCCTAGAGAACGCCCTGGAGTCTACCTTGGGGATGACCTTCACGGTAAGATAGTTTTCCTCAGTTGAACATATATATATTATTTTTCTTTTTATTTTACCCCAGTATGCGTCTAACTTGTTTCCTTATTTTTTGCAATCAGTCCTGGCTCAACACTGCAGTATAGCTCGGGCTAGGGCTAGGAATGAGGTGCTTCAGGTCGAGCTCTAGGCTGCCTAGTCCGCCTTGACTGCTGCTCAGGAAAATGAGCGAGCTGCCAAAGCATCCCTTGCAACTGCTCAAAAAGGCGAGCTCGATTCCAAGGCTGCCCTTGCATTGTCTCAAGAAAGCGAGTAGGCTACAAAGGTTGCCTTGGCCGCTCTTCAAGTCGAGGTTGCTGAGGCCAAAGCTAACCAGCTGGAGGCCGAGGTTTCTATTAAAGAAGAGAAGGTAGCCTCGCTGTGCTCCATGGAGAGCATATTGTATCACCGCTGGGCCTTCAACTAGGATGATAACTTCTCCTTCCTGGCTTTTAAAGTTTGGGATCCATACCTCGAGAATTCAAAGCTCGGATCCTACAAGAGCAGTCTGAGACCGGGGATGCTTCCACCGCGGGCGAGCAGGAGACTGAAGAGGTTACATCCTTAGAGCGCCGTGGAGGGGCTTAATTTTCTTTTTCTTTTTTGTAAACATTCGCCATTTGGCCTAGTTTGAGGTTATTTTTCCTCGAGACAATTTCTTTTGATTCATATTGTACGCCCTGGTTTTCCCAGGGGCTGTTTAGCAGGACGAGCCTCGGACTAAACATGATTTAGCCCGAGGCTCCCACAGGCCAGAGGCTTTATTTTCAGGACGGGCCCTTTCTAGCTCGAGGGGGTCCTGTTTCCAGCTCCCTCTTGTTGCACCAGGAGCTGGGAACAACATCCGGCGACCACTGACGGATCAGCTCGGGTTATGGATTGCTCCGGCAGCGAGCTTCTCAGGAAGCTCTGACCCTATGGGAAGTCAACACGCAAGATAAACTTGCATAATCCTGCCATCACGTGTCCGATATCCCCCTGACTTCTCGGACACGCAGCAGGAACGTGCGTATTCAGACACCCACGGACGGGTTGGGCCGTGCGGCCCATTGTCTCCTTCCATACTGATTAAACCACACTTGTGTGTCAGGTTTAGGAATTAATCATGAATATCATAGACTTGATATGACAAATGGAAAGGTCACGGGATGACCTCCCTACCAATTTCCAGGTGCCTTCTCCTATAAATATGGAGACCCTGGGAGTTGATAGGGGTTGGAAAAAATAGTCTTGTAAGAACTATATATTTTGTAAGCCAATTACCCAGAAAAGATCAATAATATTGACTAGTGGAGTAGAAGGATTTTAACCTTCGAACCACTTAAAAACGTGTTTAGGGTCATCTAGTTCTTTTCACAAAGATTTCATATCTGCGACGGTTCTACTTTTAAGTACTAATCTCTTTCTCTTCTTCTCTTAATTTTCTGTTGCCGAAGAACCGCGTCAACAGTTTGGTGCTTTCATTGAGAGCAAGTCCAATTAGTACTACCACAAACATACAACTATGGTGACCACTCGATCCAAACATGGCAACGAGACAGAACAGCATGATGGGCAGGAGGCCCGCCATGTTGCCCTCCCCGAGGAGCAGGTTCCTGAAGTCCAGCAAAGGCCAGGAAAGCAGCCGGCCGGCCAAGACGACACTGGTAGTTCGGCGCCCCGGCCGCCTAATCCGAATCCATGTTATTATACTGCGGTGGAGATGGAGAATGCTCAGCTGAGGAGCCAGCTAGCAGCAGCTGGTCAGCAAATCCAGGATATTCTGAGTCGACTACCCCCTCTCACCACCAACGGTAACGTTGGAGAGAGGCAAGGCGAGGCTCCTAAGTCTCGCCGGAGTAACCGATCCAGGCATAGCCGTTCGGATAGACACCCTGCAGCCAACTCCACCCCTTCATCACGCCATCAAGAGGCGAACTTCAGGGAAATGCCTCAGACCGAACAGCAGCAGTACAGCCGTTCGGTTAGGACATCAACCCCTAGCTCTCAGCCTTCCTCGAGGATGCCCAGAAGAGATAGGGGAAATTCCCAAAGGAGGGCCGAGGGGATCCGGAGACGTCAGCCCGTCCCCGAAGAACGTCCGGTTCCTCGTCCAGATCGCCCAGCGCGAAACCATCAAGCTGGCAGGGCCGAGAGGCCCCCACCAAATTTAGTCCGTCCAGACGGTACTAGGATCGCCTCTCCGGTCAGGCATCCTCCTTCTCCCATCAGATATCCGTCTCCTTAGACCGTCCGAGACATCCCGACCTACGGAAATAGTAGGAGAGACCCGCCATCGGCCGGGCCTTCCCGGCGCAGCAGGGCGCCGGGGGAAGGAGCAGGTCGGAGCCGCCAAAGACGCACATCGAGCCTGTCCAGCAGGAGTCACTGGACCGGTAGTGCACGGAGTGATCTTTCGGGAGGAGACCTGCGACAGCGACTAAGTTCAGCACAAAGTCACCATAATTCCCATGGAGGCGACCTTCGAGATCACCTCAACTCTCACAGAGAGGGTCCAGTTAGGGATGGTAGCCAGGCCCGCTCAGTTGGGGTCCGATCCGAAGTACGTAATGGCGGGAATGCCCCAAATGACCTATCTGCAGATAGGAGGGGCAATAACCCGCCTAATATGTACAACGGGTCCGGAGCTATTGAACAGCCCCGGAATAACCCAGGATCTCAGGACAAAACCCTAGAGCGCTTAACTCAAATGGAGGAGCTGATGAAGAAGCTCCTGTCGGAGAAAGAAAAAGACGAATATGATTTAGGGGATGAGATGGAGCTCTTCACCCCCAACATAGCAGCAACGGCATACCCTTCTGGCTTTCGTATGCCTCACTTGTCAAAGTTCAACGGGGATGGAGACCCATCTGACCACTTAGGGATGTTCAACACCCTAATGATGGCTCATAACATCGGGCCAGAGCTTCGTTGCTTGATCTTTCCTTCCACCCTAACTGGACCTGCCAGGCAGTGGTTCAAACAAAGTAAAAGGCAGTCAATCAGCTCCTGGAAGACCTTTTCGGTTGACTTCAAGAGGGCATTCCGCGCCTCTCAGGCCGCCAGGGTCCAGGCCGACTCCCTAGCTAACGTGAGACAGCAACCTGGAGAAACGCTAAAAGCCTACTTGAGCAGATTTGCAAATGTCGCTGCTCGAGCCAGAGACGCCGACGACAGCTCCAAACTCATGGCTATGAGGACCGGGATCCTAGTAGGCGGAGATCTGTGGAAGGATATTCAAAGGAGGGGGGTCAGCTCAGTTAGTGAATTCCTTAACAGAGCCCAAGAATGGATAAACTTGGAGGAAGCTGAAGCTTCAGCCGCGGGGACCAGCCAGGTCCTCGAGAAGCCCGCTGGGGCGGGAACAGAGAATGTAGTAGCGACTCCCGACGTCACGCAGAGCAACCAGCCCGGTGGCGGCAAAAGAAAAGGGAATGGTGAAAACGTCCAGCACGGTCAAAAGAAGAATAAGTCCGTGGATAAATTCAAGCCCGTGTTCACAACGTATACCGAGCTCACCCAAACCAGAGAGAATATTTTCCTGGCCAACGCTACGCGAGTCCCCTGGAAAAGACCGGAGCCAATAAAGCACCCTAAGGGAAAGAGAGACGCTTCCAAATTCTGCCGTTTTCATAACGACGTCGTGCACAATACCGACGACTGCAGGCACCTCAAAGATGAAATCGAGACTCTCATCCGAGCAGGTCCGTTGGCGCAATACTCGCGGAACAGGGTCCCGACAGGTCGACCCGCTCCGGAGATCCCAGCCAGTCAACCTGGACCTCGAGTAGATCAGGACGTCCCTCCCCCCGTGGTCGAGGGAGAGATTTCCACCATCTCTGGAGGGCCACACATGGCTGGCACGAGCAGAGGCGCCCAGAAGAGGTACATAAATGAGTTGAAGGCCCACAATGGAGGGGAGTTCGTCCCGGAACAGCGTCAATCAAAACAACAAAGATTAGAGAAACAACCAGTCACTTTCACGGAGGAAGACGCGGGCCATGTCCAATTCCCTCATAACGATCCCTTGGTCGTAGCAGTCCAGCTCGCCAACCGGAGAGTAAGGAGGGTGTTAGTGGACAATGGGAGCTCGGTGAATCTCCTATTCCGATCCACCTTAGAAAAAATGGGTCTGACCGTCTCCGAGCTGAAGGCAACCTCGATGATGCTATATGGTTTTTCAGGAGAAGGGTCAGCAGCGATAGGAACGATCGAGCTGGTGATCACCCTAGGCGACGAGTTCCGAACAGTGTCCAAACTGCTCGAATTCGTAGTCATTGACTGCTCCGCTGCCTACAATGCAATTTTGGGCCGACCAACGCTCGTTGCTTTCGAAGCTATCACGTCCGTCCGGCACCTCGCCATGAAGTTCCCTACTTCAACAGGGGTCTGCACTGTCAAGGGCGATCAGCTCGCTGCCAGGGAATGCTACAGCATTTCCATGAAGGGAAAATCTAAACCCGGGCAGGTGGCGATGGCCATTCAGGATGAAGAGGAATCGCAGGGACCCAAGGCGGCCCCTGAGATTGAAAAACCTCGGGTTTCCAAAGATGAAAAGCTCGCCTTAAGCGAGGACATTGACCCCCGAGTAGGCGAGGACAGGTCCGAGCTCCAAGCTATTGAAGATCTCAAGGAGGTAGGCGTCGATGAACAAAATCCATCACGGACGGTTAAGCTCGGAAAGAACCTCTGCGATAGAAGAAAGGCGGAACTGACTGCGTTTCTGAAAAAGAACCTGGACGTATTCGCATGGTCGCACGAGGACATGATAGGGATCAGTCCGAGCGTAATCATGCACACGCTCCACCTAGACAAAAGCGTCCCTGCAAAGTCTCAAAAGCAGAGGCGTTTAGGGACAACCCGAGCCGAAGCCCTTGAAGAAGAAGTGGCCCGGCTCAAAAAATGTGGCTTTATCCGCGAAGCCAGATTTCCCATTTGGGTTGCCAACCCCGTGTTAGTTCTGAAGCCCAATGGGAAGTGGCGGACCTGTATCGACTTTTCCGACCTGAATAAAGCCTGCCCCAAGGATTGCTTTCCATTGCCAAGGATCGATCAACTGGTGGATGCCATGGCGGGGCACGAGCTCATGTCCTTCATGGACGCATACTCGGGCTACAATCAGATCGCGATGAATCCAGCAGACCAGGATCATACCAGCTTTATGACCCCGACTAATGTCTATTGCTATAAGGTCATGCCGTTCGGTCTTAAGAATGCCGGGGCTACCTACCAAAGGCTGGTAAATAGAATGTTCGCGGATCAGATCGGGAAAAACATGGAAGTGTACGTCGATGATATGCTTGTCAAGTCAAAGACTGCCACCGACCACGTTGCCGACCTGGAAGAATGTTTTAACATACTGCGAGAATATGGCATGAGGCTCAATCCTCAGAAATGCACTTTCGGTGTTGCATCGGGGAAGTTCTTGGGTTTCATAGTCAATACCCGAGGAATCGAGGCAAATCCCGACAAGATCAGGTCACTGCTCGAGCTTCCATCCCCCAGGTCGCGGAAAGATGTCCAAGGCCTCACAGGAAGGGTGGCAGCACTGAACCGGTTCATTTCCAAATCGACCGACAAGTGCCTGCCTTTCTACAACCTGCTCCGCGGAAACAAGAAGTTCGAATGGACAGTAGAATGCGAGGGCGCATTCCTCGACCTAAAAACGCACCTAGCTGAACCACCTGTGCTATCAAATCCCAGGGTAGGAGAACCTCTTTTCCTCTACATGGCCGTGACTGAGGACGCAGCTAGTGCCGTTCTGGTGCGAGAAGAGGACCAGGCTCAGAAACCGGTTTATTACATCAGCAAGAGACTCCTCGGAGCTGAGTCAAGGTACCCGTTGATGGAAAAACTGGCGTTCTTCCTAATCACGGCCTCGCGAAAACTCAGGCCATACTTCCAATCCCACTCTGTACACGTCATGACCGATCAGCCTCTAAGGCAGGTTTTGCAAAAGCCTGAAGCCTCGGCACGCTTGCTAAAGTGGGCGGTCGAACTCAGTCAGTTCGAGATTTTCTATACTCCCCGAACTACCATAAAAAGTCAAGCCTTGGCCGACTTCGTGGCAGAATGCGCGGGATTCCATGAGATCCAATCGGAAGATTCACATCAGCTCACCTCCTCAGGTTCATCGTGGAGGATCTTCGTTGATGGCTCATCTAACGAGAACGGCTCTGGGGCCGGAATCATTCTGATATCCCCAGAGGGGCATAGATTCCATTCGGCGCTGAGGTTCGGGTTCAAGGCGTCCAACAACGAGGCAGAGTACGAGGCCTTGTTAGCCGGACTTAGGATAGCTAGCGAGCTAAAGGCAAGCTCTGTCCAATGCTTCAGCGACTCCCAGCTCGTGGTGAATCAGGTCCTAGGCGAGTATCAGGCGCGGGATCCCAAGATGGCCTCCTATTTGGCTAAGGTAAAATCCGAACTGTCTACGTTTCGGCAAGGGTCGATCGAGCAGATACCTCAGGAGCAGAACGCCAATGCAGATGCTCTCGCCAAGCTCGCCACCTCGGGGGAGGCAGAAACCCTGGGGTTGGTGCCAATTGAGTTCTTGGACAAACCAAGCATAGACGGAGATCGAGCAGATATTGAGATGATTGACATCAGGCCGACCTGGATGACTCCCATTGTTGAGTACCTCGTCGAGGGCAAGTTACCCGAAGGGCGCAACGACGCACGGCGAGTCCTTTATCAAGCTCCGAGATATACGCTAGTCAAGGGGGTGTTGTACCGACGTGGGCATTCATTACCTCTCCTCCGGTGCGTTCTTCCAAGTGAAGCGAAGGCCATCCTGCAGGAAGTTCATGACGGATTCTGTGGAGATCACACTGGGGGGCAAAGCCTGGCCTTGAAGATCCTTCGGCAGGGTTTTTACTGGCCGACTCTGTCCAAAGACTCGATCTCATATGTAAAAAAGTGCGACAAATGTCAGCGGTTCGCCGCGGTTGCCCGAGCGCCCCCGACCGAGCTAAAAATGATATCGTCTCTCTGGCCCTTCGCCATTTGGGGCATAGATCTAATAGGCGCCCTGCCCACCGGAAAGGGCGGGGTCCATTACGCCGTGGTAGCCATTGACTACTTCACAAAGTGGGCCGAAGCAGAGCCGTTGGCGACAATAACATCGAAAAAGGTGCTAGACTTCGTGGTTAAAAGCATCGTTTGTCGATTCGGCCTACCCAAAAAGATCTTCTCCGACAATGGCACTCAATTTGACAGCGACCTATTCACCGAATTTTGCGAAAAGCACGGAATTGTGAAAAGCTTCTCATCCGTGGCCTATCCCCAGGCGAACGGCCAGGTCGAAGCTGTCAATAAAACTCTGAAGGCAAGCCTCAAGAAGAGGCTAGATGAGGCAAAGGGGATCTGGCCAGAACAGCTCCCCCAAGTTCTGTGGGCCTATAGGACCTCACATCGGACTCCCACGGGTCACACTCCTTTCTCCCTAACCTTTGGAAGTGAAGCGGTCCTCCCCGTGGAGGTGAAGGTCCTGTCGCACAGGGTCCGGTCCTACGAACAAGACAAGAACCACGAGCTCCTATGCCACTCCTTAGACTTGATGGATGAAAGGCGAGAGGATTCACAACTCCAGCTCGCCCATTATCAACAGAAAATCACTCGCTACTTCAACACTAAGGTCAAAAGACGTGCCTTTAGCGTCGGTGATTTGGTCTTGAGGAGAGTTTTCCTGGCCGGGAAAGATCCCAAAGATGGGGTTTTGGGACCAAGTTGGGAAGGACCATACCAGGTCATCGAAGTCATCAAAGAAGGAACTTATAAATTAGCTCGACTTGGTGGAGGGGCGGTCCCGCGGACTTGGAATGCAATCCACCTAAAGAAATATTATCAATAAACATTTGTAAGACCTAGAAGGTCACCTTCCATGTATAAATAAAAATCAAATGTCTCTCGTTATTTGCAAGTGTAATTTTAAAGTAACAACGAAAGGCCCTTTCCCAGTTACTTGGGGGGCATATGGTACCTGGATATATCCAGGTCTCCTTAACGACTTAGGTGTTAATTTTTATCTATGGATAAGAGTCATCACAAACTAAGTCCTATCCTGGTCTTAACCGGGTCATAAAACTTAGAAGTTAACAAAAATTTGTTGACCGTGGTTCTTCGTTAAAAGAGCCCGGGATACGGATAAAAGTTAACGCGATTTAAGATTTTTTCAAAATAAGTTCCTGGTCTTAACCGGGTCATAAAACTTAGAAGTTAACAAAAATTTGTTGACCGTAGTTCTTCTTTAAAAGAGCCCGGGATACAGATAAAAGTTAACGCGATCTAAGTTTTTTCAAAATAAGTTCCTGGTCTTAACCGGGTCATAAAACTTAGAAGTTAACAAAAACTTGTTGACCGTGGTTCTTCTTTAAAAGAGCCCGGGATACGGATAAAAGTTAACGCGATCTCAATTTTTTCAAAATAAGTTCCTGGTCTTAACCGGGTCATAAAACTTAGAAGTTAACAAAAATTTGTTGACCGTGGTTCTTCTTTAAAAGAGCCCGGGATACGGATAAAAGTTAAAGCGATCTCAGTTTTTTCAAAATAAGTTCCTGGTCTTAACCAAGTCGGAAAAATTAGAAGTTAACTAAAATTTGTTAACCGTGGTTCTTCTTCAAAGAGCCCGGGATACGGATAAAAGTTGACACGATCTGAGTTTTTTCAAAATAAGTTCCTGGTCTTAACCAGGTCATAAAACTTAAAAGTTAACTAAAATTTGTTGAACGCGGATCTTCTTTAGAGAGCCCGGGACACGAATAATGTTAACTTGAACTAAGTCATAAAAATAAAAAGATAAATTGGGACCAAATGCATGCAAATATGTATATAAAGCTGGCTGAGAAAAATGTCTCGAGGCGGAAACGCCCCACACAAAAAGAGAATTACAATAAAAAAGTGTTCAAAGTACGTAAACGAGGAGCATCCTAAGCCCCATCAGCTGGCCCTTTGGAGGTCGCGGTCTCGCCCTGTTTCGCCGCGGCAGAAGCCTCTCCAGTCTCCGAAGGTGGAGCCTCCTTATTCAGGCGGGCTTGAAGCCGCGGCAACAGGAATGCCCAGAGGTCCGGCGGCATGAAGGAGAAGTCCGCGTCCGGATTGTGGGACCAGCAGTGATAGAATAGGTCCTGTAAGGACTGCTCCGACACGACCCGCTCGTCTTTCAGGGCGGCTTGGGAGGCCTGGACTTCGGCCTTCGCCACCTCAAGGTCTGCCCGCGATGCGGCCAGGGAGTTTTTAAGCTCTAGGTTGTCGGAGCAAAGCTTCTCTAGCTCGGATGCGGCCATGGAGCGTTTAAGCTCTTGGTTCTCCGAGCGGACCTTCTCTAGCTCGGCTTTAGAGGCCGCCAGAGCGTCTCTCGCCTCCTGAGACTCCTGGAGGTCGGTCTGGCGATCTGCTTCCAAACCCTCGAGCTGGGCCTTGGTCCTAACGATGCCTCTATAGGTGGCATCCATGCCCTGCAAGAAAAGAATGATAAATTAGCAAACTGGAAGGAAAAAGGCGGCGTGTGAGTGTCAAAGCCTTAGAAGAAGGGGGCACTTTACCGTTAAAGTCATGTCCATAGCAGATTCTATAACTCGGACCGGGCTTGTTGTTTCGATGGCCCGGAGCTCCTTCTCCCTGATATTGTAATAGTGGCTGACGGCACAGCTGGCCGACTCATACACCATACCCCGGAATGCTTCGGGCATCTTCTCCAGAGCCCGGGGGTCGACCGGGATACGCACGTCCGGGGCTGCCGCGGCCAGATTCCCGACCTCTATTACCCCGTCCTGGGCGGCCAGTGGAGATCGCTGGGGTGGCGGGTGCATGAGTCCTGTCCTGGCGACAGGGAGGTTCGCCCCCGCGACCTGGGATGGCGGGTCTCTCTCCTTCTCCGTAGCTGGGGATTTGGTGGAGGCCCCGGCCGAGCTCTTGGACTCGCGAAGCCTCTTTAACCTCGGCCCCGCTGGGGGATTCCCACCGAACACAACGCCCCGCATACTATTCCTGGGCTGAGACATCTCTTCTGCCAAGAGCAAAAACACGGTTATTAGCAATCATACAGAAATAAATACAAAAGGTCCAAAGGCAATAAGAAAGCAAATACTAAGGGAGCCCTACCCCCCGAGCTGGAAGAGCCTAGGACGATTATCTCACGAACTGGCGAAGGTTCTAGGTCCGGTTCTTAATCGGGGCTGGACTCTTCTACGTACTGCCTAATCCCCGAAGCATAGATGCCCCTCTGGAGCGCAGGCCACGTGCGTAAATTGGTCCCGTACTCCTCAAAAATGGCCGACCTAAAGGCTAGGGTATTATCTACTACTACGGTACCCTTGGGCCGACTATCTTGGTTGTCCAGCACGAGCTGGTCAACGCAGTGGAGCAGGAGCGTGTCCAGGTCCAGATTCCTTGGGTGATGATGGACGAGCTGCCTAGGGTTGAACCTAACCAGCCGGGGGTCTGCAGTGGCCCTATCTACGTTCTTAAATAAGTAAGGGTTACCTTGACCAGAAGGACCCGCGGCTGCTCCAGATTAGGCCCTCTCCTCGCTCATCCCCTGGGCGACCTCCAAGCTCCTCTTCCTGTTCCTCACCAGAGGAACTTCCTCACCTTCTTCCTCGCCTTCGTCATCTGCGACCTCCTCTGCGACGATCGGCCTGTTGTCGCGGGCTGGGGGAGGCCCCCGGGGCCTTTTCAAATTCAAAGTCTGATTTGGGAAAATCAGCTTGCAGAAAACCATCGCCTCATCCGTCACGAGCACGCGGTAGTCTTTCTCACTGGGGGGCAGGTTCGCCAGTGTATCGTATTGACCCCCGAGGGTCACAGACTTTTCGGTCCTCGAGTAGATGGCTGCAAGGTTGGTTGAAATCAAGATTGGAATAAGGGACGAGCTAAAATAAGATAACCGTTAAAAGGCGAGCTAAATTGAGGATTACTTACGAGGGCGGTTGAAATAGTGATGATCGCAGTTTCGGAACCCAGTAGACATAAAAAACTGGTCTTTGAAGTCATTTGGATGGCTCGGCAGCTCGATCACTGCTGCTGTGGTAGGGAAGCGGGTTAAGTAATAGAACCCGTCGCCTCGCCCCCGCTGGTCCAGGCTGGCTTTGAGGCAGAAGAAATATAGAATATCAGCAGGAGTGGGGACCTCCCACTCATGCTTTTGGAACAAATACCTCAGTCCCGCCAGCAAAATGGGGCCAACCCCACATAGTTCAGAAAGTCAGCAAAATACTGATCCAGGGGGAGGAAGGACCCTGCCTTGAAGTGTTCCCCGCTCCAGGCCGCGAACGACTCGTCGAGCGGCGTGCAACTCCTCTCCCCATCCGCAGCAGGTTGGGCGATCACGGAGGTCTTCCCCAGAGGAATGTTGTGGTTAAGGAAGATTTTGGTGATCTTTGCCTGGCTGGTTATCTTCGAGACGATTCTCTCCGCCTCGAAAAACGCGTCAGGAGCCACCTCGGCCTGCTTCTCCACCGCCGGCCCAAAGTGAGGAATTGGCGAGCTGGTCACCACCGCCTTTCCTTTATCCTTCTGGGAGGCCGAACTTCCCACATTCTTCTGTGGCAGATTTCTCTTTGGAGCCATCTGGTCGCCTATCGAACAAAAGAAAACACTTTAGAAAAGGCGACCCAAGCAGGAGAGTGAAGCAAGTATTAAGTACACGAGCTGGGGTAAGCCCAGCCCGTGGAGAGTGGTGCCACGCGTTCCAAGGAACACGCGCCTATGCCCTCAACAGATCCCAGATTACTCGGAATTCGTGTGTCAGATGGCTCAGAGTAAAAAATTGCCTTGGGGGGAAAGTTTCAACAGGCAAGGTGTGGCAAAACCGCTTTTAAGGCGTATTCCCTAAGCTGCCCGGTTTTTGCACCCAAAATTCCTAAGGATCCTACCCAGAAATTGTTCCTAAGAGAGAATCATGGAACCCATCTTCTAAGGCGATGTCCCATGGCAAGTGTGCCCTAATCTAAGAAGGGCCATCACCCTCCATATCCGCGCGACCTAGAAAACCTCTGCATGTGGCTACAGTAAAAAAAAATTTACCTAGGCTACAGTGGCATGCTTTCAAAAATAAACAGGGAAAAAAGACTTACAGTATATGGTTGGATGGTGAGCGAGGTTGCTGCACTGGTAGGAGCTTCGTTGGCACAGTGGTCTCCAAGGCCTTGAAGGAACTCGCACGCTTAAGCTTCGTGAACGGAGAAGATGAGAGCAATGGAAATGAGGGTTTCGTTCTTCGGAAGGTCAGAGAGAAAAGAAGGAAATTTGAGAGGTTCTGAATGGTAAGGTGGCCCGTGCGTGGGATGACCACCCCCTTTTTATACAAGGGAGGATCACGTGTAAAAGGCTCCTGGGAGACCCTCCACTCGAAATGTGAAACGACGGCTGGACAGTAGGCTAGGCCATTTAATGCGGTTCTCGTAGAGTGTACCGTCACCACCCACGGCGTTCCACGTATCAGACGCATGCGAAAAGCATGGAATGCGAAGGGTTGTGGGAGAAGTCTAAAAGCCCCTACTGTGGTCTCCCATATCTGACGTCATGGACCACGAACAGGAGCTTGGGGGACAGATGTACGCCCTGGTTTTCCCAGGGGCTGTTTAGCAGGACGAGCCTCGGACTAAACATGATTTAGCCCGAGGCTCCCACAGGCCAGAGGCTTTATTTTCAGGACGGGCCCTTTCTAGCTCGAGGGGGTCCTGTTTCCATCTCCCTCTTGTTGCACCAGGAGCTGGGAACAACTTCCGGCGACCACTGACGGATCAGCTCGGGTTATGGATTGCTCCGGCAGCGAGCTTCTCAGGAAGCTCTGACCCTATGGGAAGTCAACACGCAAGATAAACGTGCATAATCCTTCCATCACGTGTCCGATATCCCCCTGACTTCTCGGACACGCAGCAGGAACGTGCGTATTCAGACATCCACGGACGGGTTGGGCCGTGCGGCCCATTGTCTCCTTCCATACTGATTAGACCACACTTGTGTGTCAGGTTTAGGAATTAATCATGCATATCACAGACTTGATATGACAAATGGAAAGGTCACGGGATGACCTCCCTACCAATTTCCAGGTGCCTTCTCCTATAAATATGGAGACCCTGGGAGTTGATAGGGGTTGGAAAAAATAGTCTTGTAAGAACTATATATTTTGTAAGCCAATTACCCAGAAAAGATCAATAATATTGACTAGTGGAGTAGAAGGATTTTAACCTTCGAACCACTTAAAAACGTGTTTAGGGTCATGTAGTTCTTTTCACAAAGATTTCATATCTGTGACGGTTCTACTTTTAAGTACTAATCTCTTTCTCTTCTTCTCTTAATTATCTGTTGCCGAAGAACCGCGTCAACACATATATCTACCTTTTTATCTATTTGTCTTTTCCTTGATTGTCGCTCATGTTTATGCTTTTCTAGACTTGCACACTCAAAATCTTAGGAATCGACTTTTAAATCGGGATAGATATTTTGAATTTGGTTATATCCAAAATTAATGTGTTGATTTATATCATACCTATTAAGTATCAGGCCTTGGATCCAGTTATATCCGGAATTTTAAATATTTCAAACTTAGTC